>NW_027107730.1:199175-214850 GCF_000696795.3 Halyomorpha halys | reverse complement strand
TGGTTCTGGCCAAATCGGCAACATATGGAATATTGAGGTCCTGATGGATGACTTGATTTGTGACAAAGTAAGGAGCATTAAGGATTTTACGAAGGATTTTGGACTGTAAGGATTGGATTCTGGAGGAATTTGATGGTTTAGTGGAGCCCCAAAGCTCAACTCCGTATGTCCAGAGAGGCCTTATAATAGGATAAATTTAATGGTTTATATATAAATCAAACGAAACTCAATAGTAAGCAAAAAGTATGAATATATACATGAAAAATACTAAACACAAAATTATCCGATTCACGACTGTTTTAAAAAAAAAAATGTACAAATCAGAATTTTCACGACTTCCTATTGTTCTTTACAGATGCTCATCCTCAGATCAACCGTCATCACGTTAAGAGATGTAGAAATTCTGAGGGTCAATCACAAATATAATGTCTCCTAGAATATTAGAACCAAAAATGATGACTTTACTGATTAATTTGGTTCCACAATGTAGATTCGCGGGGTATGTGCCAGGTGAAAAGAATTAAAACATTAATATCACGACGGTCGAAATGGTGATGTTGGATAAATAATGAATAAATCTCTAAAAGACTCATCGGTGCAAAACTGACGGAATATCGGTATATCGGAATACGTCTTGAAGAAGGATGTGTGGGTTTCAATGAGGAAAGGTACGTATATAGGTAACCATTTTTAGTGCAGCATTTATATCCAATTTCCAATTCCGCCCTATAATAAGTATTTATTATTACTAATTTTAGTATTGTTATTTTGAAATTTCAATATGGTATGTTTAGTGTCGATTCAGGAGAGTACGAAAAGGGAGTCATGAAATGTCATATAGTTGTTGATGAGACCGTTAAGGATCATTTAAATTTCGAATTTTTTAAGGTCCCTAAATACAAATCCGATATCACATTTAATGAACAATATTATTTTTATGGCATATAGAGATTTTTTTATCTTTTATATATTAAAAATTTCAAAATCTCTATGCAATCACAGCCCAGAGGTATTTGCCATCAATGAATTTGATTGGAAATTCCAAACGGTATTGATTATGATTTATATGCTCTATTTATTAAATGATGTAAAAAGAAATTTTACAGTAACTCAAATATCTATGTGAGTGAGAGCGTCATTGCATCCAATTCAATAAAGCTTCTGTCAATTCATCATTTCGTTGATAGGACCTTAGATTTATTGATCCCTAAACTTCTGAACAGTTAACATGCTTCTCAGTGGTTTTAAAATTGATGTAACTAATTAGGATTCCATATATTGAATTCTCAAAATATGACCAACAATTAGAATTCAGAAATTTCAAAAAGATTGTTGAAAAAGTTAAAATTTCAATTTTTAATATCATAAATTTTGGCAGCTAACTCTATCAAAGACCCAACTGACTTTTTCAGATAAATCTTGACTTGAATCGCATTTATTAGTAATCCTAGGTTTCCGTTTTTGTTTTTTTTTCAGTGTTTTCATGTTTCTTCGGTTTCACTCCTTATGATTTCAACATCATCAATCTCAATGACATTTCCAGCGGCTTTCAATTTCTTAGAGACCTTGGAAAACCCTGATTTCCATAATTTTTTCCTCCGTTAGAAGTGGATTATTTCCGTAAAAGCCCGCCCGCCATTGTAAGAGGGAGGTTAATTACAATAATTAGAGAGAGACTAGCACGCTAGAGGGTTAATAGGGCCTGAGACCAGATTTATAGGACCAGTCATTTGCATATCCTGTCTGCCTAGTGGAGCGCTCTAGTAGTCATCACTTTGTAAAGTTATATTATTCCAATTTTTGTCATATTAAAAATAAAATTATCATTTATACCTGACAATTGGAGAGCTATGTAGAGAAATAAGTTATATTTTTTAAAAAATGATAAGAGAAAACTATATTTTATGATTATGAAAAATTGATTTTGAGAATTTTGGATTGTCGTGATGGAACATGAAGGGAATACAATATTTTGGCTAAGTAGTCTTCTTACATACATAATTTTCAAGTACTTTATAAAATGACTAAAACTATAATGAAAGTACTGGAAGATTATTAATTGACCGTGTGTAAAGATGAAAGGAATATGGTCCGGGTGCGATAAAAAAAAAAACTCAAATAGTAGAATTATACTATTTTAGAATAATTCTAGTATTTGAGTTTTTTTTTTACCGCACCCGGACCATATTCCTTTCATAATGAAAGTAGTGAGTAATAGTTTATATCGACAGATTCTATTTAATACTTTGAATTGATATGTATTGGTACTAACTCTGGTATTAGAACTTATATTGACTTAACTCATCTTTTAATTAATTATTAACAATTTAATGATTATTTACAAATTAATAAACATTTCCTCACATTATTTTATATCTGACATCATCTTTTTACGATACGTCACTCTAATGAAAAAAAATGTAATTATAAAGAGGGCTCAGATGTTCATTTTACTACCGCATTCCCTCATACTGCGTCATGAAGTGCTCTGAACCACATTGTGCAGAAGTAAATGTAAAAGAAACTTACATCTGGAAGTGCATCATTACATTAGCGTTGGCTTCAATTGTATCTTAAGCTCTTTTTATGTCACTCGTCGTATAGTTCCTCTTTAAAGAAAATGGAGCTCATCTCTAATGCTGTTGGGACATTGTAGTAGAAAATTACTTAAGTGGATACATTTTCTGTATCACGTATCTCATTCAACTATTATCAGAAAGGCTATTTTTCAAAATGTATAATATTACATTATTTTAACTTAAATTCAAAGAAAATAAATAATTTTATTTGACTCAAAGAATTTTTAGTCATATTACTTATTCGAAATGAGAAATTGGTTTTCTATTGATTATGGATTAACACTGAAGGGGCTGATACCCACAACCTTTTTTTTGTAGTCAATCGAATAGAAAAATACCTTTTCGTCGGACATCATTTGTTAATTCGGCCATCAAGATCGGTCCCGGTACAAATGCTATCAATTACTATGCTAACAATTACTATCAACCGTTTACCTATTTCGTCACGAGAAATGCTCCATTTTCTACACCTAAAGATCCAAGATATATTTATAGTTTTGTTTACAAAAAAATTACGATGGTCAAGAGAATCTGAATGACGGAAATTCTAGGCAATTGCATTTGTTAATTTTTTACCAGTTAATTATGTCAATTTAAGAAAAATGTATTTCATCTTGTTATTAATAAATAGACTTAGAAGATAGCAGGCTATTGGAAATTAATTTCTTAAATTTTATTCAATGCTTAACTTAAATACATTCGGACTTTAGTGAATTTTTCGGATTTCTTCTATAGTAAGGTCTTATAACATAAGGCGATTATGTTATCTGGTGGGTAGTTTTTGGAATTACAATCGAACTACTATCGATTTGGAATTAATATTTAATGCCACTTAACGATTTATTTGAACCTTTCGGCTTTGTTAGAGATTAACTTTAAGCATCTCGGAAGTAATTGAAAATAATCTTGCATAATATGAGTTGTAATTTGTATTTATAAATTCATTTTGTCTTATAATTAACAAAGAATTTCGTTAATATTTAAAATAAAAAAGTAAGAAGTGAAAAAAGGAATATAGACTAAAATATATGCGAAAGAAAAAAAAATTATGTACACACGGCCTGTGTAATTTTGATTTTTGGATATAGTTGATCAAAATATAAACAAAAATAAATTAAATAGGGAAATAATAAAAAGAAAGTAAAACAATATAGTAATGGATTAAAATATGTGATTGTAATTTGTACAATTTGTTTCAATTAGTATGTTTATATTTCTATTTTAGGTACGTTTTTGTAGAAAAATCTGTATTATATATTTTTTATTTCATAATGCACCTTTTCTGACGTTTTGATGCTCTTCCCCCATATTTAGAATGAACTACTGGAAAGATGGTTAAAGTACTTGGTTATTTTAATGTCACTATCACACTGTATGTGAGTCTAAAGAGAGCATTACTACAATTCTCCACTTAGTTAGACTTCAATATACACTTATCTGGGGGTAAGAGGTTTATTTGGACAAACAGTATGCCGTTCTGTTGAAGGATGTGAAATGCATGTTATGTATTGGAAATACTTATGGGGCTGTCGATCGATCCCAAAATATTTCCAGATAAATAAACTTGATAGTTCCATTAAAAAACAATTTAATAAATGAAATTATTTTTTTTTTTAAAGAATTATCAAAAATGTCTTTATGTCTTTCTCGACCATCAGAAGGAAGCAAGTCCATTTTATTTAAACAGAGGACAGAGGATTGGCCTCACATGATTGACCCATAGCTACCGCATCCAGAGGAATCGAATCTATCCAATGCGGGAAAGGACCACAAACTGTCAACCACATTTCTATATAGGAAATACAATTCTCAGTGGGATTGTCGGATCTCCAAATCTGATTCTTCTTAACCATATTCTTAGTAAGTTAACAGCAGGCAGAGCTTTGATTTTTGTAAGGCAATGTTAAAACTTTATTAAAAACCTTTTCCTTATTTAAATTAATGAGTCTTCTCTCATCAGTAAAAAAAAAGGTTTAATTTTCTGCAGTGTAGTATACACTTATAATTTATTCAAATGGTATTAAAGTGTGGACAAGAAAAATACATTTTTAACATTTATTTTCCTGTGTAAAATATTTCAAACTATTTAGGTATTATCTTGAAACTTCTAAGGTTAAAATTAACCAGTTTTGTTAAAATTAACTATCAGGTAAATAAGGCGAGTGAAAATCGTAAAACGAGCTTTAACTTAAATTTCCATTAATTTTTAGAAAGTTTCAGATCCATTTTCACTAATGCCATTTTGAGAAATTATGACATTAACCGCAAACGGGATCTAACTAAGGTACTTATGATCCGAATGGAAGAGAAAATTAAGCAAAGACCGAACTTTACACCTAATTTCAAACTTTCACCATTAGAGGGGGCTGCTTACTCAGTTCGCCGAGTCATGTGTTTGTTCAAATATGCACTTGGAGATTGGTGGGAATCCTGACTCAAGTAATTTGGAAAAATACCGATTCCTATCATCCGCCTCGAGTACCATTTGATCAGTTTTAGCAACTCAAACAAGTTGATAGCTCAATTTCAAACCGTTCAAACTACTGCAGTTTCAATTGGGTTCATAACGCGCAGTAGAATTTCTAGTATGCTATTCAGTTGATAGGTCTAATTTTTTTTTTGTAATAATCCTTGTAATTTTATTTTATTTAATATTTATCTACCACATATTCATTAGCGAAATATTACGTTATAAATAGAACTTCATATTGAAGAATTGAAAATAACAATATGTTGACCTAAAATTTATTAAATTTCTTCTCATGTTAATTAAAAAATATTAAATTTATTTTTAACATATTGTTTATTTATTTACAAATTGCCCAATATTCTATTGTCACGTGGAGACTGTGGAGACAAAAATTATTTGCTGAGGTGTAGTGAAAAATCGTCCGTTTAAATTTCTTTACTTATAATCATTCATAAGTGACTACATTTCTTTGAATTAATTACATTATTTTTTAAATTTAGTTTGCAGTGTGCGTAACGAGGGGCCCGAAACATCAGTTACAGTTGATTATAAGTAAAGAAATTTAAACATGGACGATGTTTTCACAACACCTTAGTCAATAAATTTATAATTCTTTCAGTCATTTGAATCTAAATTATTTAGATAAAAATTATACATTGTAATAAAAATTGATGTCGCTGCTTTGCTTAAATAGTTTGACATCTCACAAAAAAAAAAAAAAAATGGGTTTATTTTGAATTGGACGTATTCCAGAAATAGTACCGTAGAATAGGGCTAATTTTTCTTCTGGGGTTGTCCTGCAGACTGTCATAGAACTGTTAGTAACCCGCAAGTACCCCAAAAATACGGTACATTCTATTTAATAGGTTAAATAAAATATTTAAAAAAAACAACTTTCTTTTGGCAAATATTCCAATATACTGGTATAACATTATACATAAACATGAAAAAAACTTCATTAAATTAAGATTTATTTTAAGAATTAAAATATCTAGCTTGAACCAGATGTCATTCCTTCCATTACAAACTCCCTAACCACTCAAACCCACTAGTTTCTAACCTTGTCTCCTCTTCCATTTCTGACAATCCTCCGAGGCGTCTGAAAAGGAGATGGCCACGAGACTTGCTAATGTAAAACGTTATTAGAGTGTTACCAATGGGTAGTTTCTCTACACGCCAGTAACACTCCAATTTAACTGAGATCAAATTTACTAAATGTATTATAACGTACAATTGTAAATAGCAATAAATAAATTTAAAAAAAAAGAATTAAAACATTTACGTTCCGCCTGAGGATCTCTGAAAGGAAATGAAAGAGATAAAACAAGGTCCTATGAGATTCCAGAGCATTTCTATCGCCTCCTTATTGAAACTGAAAGCCAATAGAGGCTGAATATGAGTCCTAAAATCACTAAAACTCAATTCATCATTTAGCAAGAATTCTCAAATTTATTTTTACAAGTGGTCACGGAGTTGTTATTGTTCAACCTTCGTTAAAGATAATAGTGATGAGTAGAACAAAATATATATTGGAATAGAGAATTAGGATAAAATGACATTTTGAAAATTGTTCAAGAATAAATATAAGTACTTAGAATAAGAGTGTATATAAATGCCATGATGTGTTGTTGAAAACGTAATAAAGATCCTTAACTACGATTATCGAAATTCTTTATTGTAAGGATTAGATCAGTTTGATCCCACCAATGTTCTGTTATGCTATAGTATTTTAAGTGTTGTATGTGGTTTCCATATCTGCTTTTTATCTAGGATGAAACCCAGGTATCACACGCTTCATCAAAATTAAAAAACACATTAGGGAACAACATGCAACACTTGAAATAATATATAAAAATTAAAATATTTTTTAAATTTAAGTAATTTGATAAAGTCAGTTATTAATTTTAATACCATTTCAAGGGGGTGATAGTGTTTCTATCATTATGTAATTGGGCTATTTTAAATACATTCAACTGTTCAATTAAAAATGTTTAATCGGAATACCACTGTGTATTTCATTAGTTTTATATTGATATTTCAAATATTACGGTTATAATACCACACAAATATTATAACCGCACGAGTCTGTATAATATTTTGGTTGAGCAGAGAGTTCTAAAAAGTTAGTAAATGTAATAGGGATGTGCATGACTGGATCATTTAATAAAGTTCAAACCGGTAATTATTATTTTCAGAAGTTTGAGTTTGAAACATGGAGGTTCTTTTTCGCCTGTCGTAATTAATTTATCACTAGATTATCTCGTACGAAATGGAAATGAGTAACGAAAATATTTAACTCTTGGTAGCAAAATATCCGTGATTGGGTCTACTGAAGAATCGTTACTGCTATGGTAAAGGTGGAAAGACCAAATATAAAAGCGGTTACAGACTTGGTCCCGTAATAAATAGAGATTAGACGATCTGTTAGGATAGCGGCAGGAACAATTCCGGCGATATAGATCGAATATATTTGAAGAATTAGAAAAATCTAAAATAAAGTATTTGTGGTCTTAAAAAATAGGAAAAACGAAATTTTCTATCTTGAATTTTTTTTTAAATAATAATTAATTTAATTTAATTAGTTTATAAGCTAATGATGAAATGAGTTCAAATCGATAAACTGAAAATTATGATTATTATAAATATTTTTAACATGGTAATTATTTTGGCGTTATTGATATTATAAGGAATAGGTTTGAAAACTAAATTTTATGGACTTTAAAATTATATACATTGTTTTATCATTATGTTACTTTATTTATTTATTTTGCATACAGATAGTTTGATTATGCTCATTTTGTTTATTCTTCTGTTTGTATATATTTTAAGAGAGTTTTTTTTTTTTTTATTCATTTATTTATTTTAGTATGTATGAGATCATTCATTACTATTACCTATTGCCCACAACTGTGTGTCAGATTGTAATATCTATCAATAAATAAAAAAGTATTTAAAAAAAAAAAAGTGGACTTTAAAATATCTGAAAAGAATGAAATTCGAGAGGACATAAAAGTTGATACTTGGAAATGCTTGTTATTCTGTCGCAAAATCACTTATTTCAAATCTATTGTTCAGACCTTGGAGGATACGAATTCTCAAAGCTATTATATTTCATACTGTTTACTTATACGAAACGTGGGCTATAATAAGAAGATTAAAGGATTTGGAAAATAAATTACTGGGAAAGTTGTGGTGGATGGGAAAGTGTAGACGGCTACACAACCTAGAATTGGGTCATCCGACCCCTACAAATACAATTAAAATAATAACATGGCGGCGGCTGAAATGAGAGAGTAATCTGGTTGGCCTGGATAGCCAAAAAGGTCCAATAAAAAAAACAACCAATGCTTCACCAAAATAAATAAATATATTAAAGTTATAAATAAATACACGGGGTTCAAACCGATATACTGACAGAGTAATCTTGTTAGATCTCATCTAGAAGATTGGAGTAGTCCTGATTCTTATTTATAAAGATACAAAATATAACTTTCGCATTTTACTTATATCTTAATATAATGCTCAATAATTTTGGTTAATGGTTATTGAAAAATCATGATCCATACCTAAAAGTATGAAAGTTTTTTAAAAATTTATTTATTGATATTTACGACTGTACATAAAATACATCAAGTAAATTTGAGGAAATCATAATGGCATGGTACAAGCATGTAGAGAAACTACCCATTGGTACCACTCTAAAAACATTTTTACAATATAGGTATAAGGTCGCTAGGCCATCTTCTTTTCAGATACCTCGGAGGATTGTCCGGAATAAAAGAGGAAGCAAGATTAGAAACTAATGGGCTTAAGCGGTTAGGGAGTATGTAATAGAAGGATTGATATCTGGTTCGGGCTAGATCGGTTACAAATGGAACATAAAGGTCTTTGTGGATGATTTTATTGATGACAAAGTAGGGAGAATTTAGGATTTTACGAAGGATTTTGGATTGATAAGATTGGATACGAGATGAATTCGAAGGTTTAGTGGAGTCCCAAAGCTCAACGCCGTATGTCCAGATAGGCCTTATAATTATCATGTAAATCAGTCTTTTGTAATGAATTGGTAGTTTGGACCGTTTGTCTAGTAAGTGCTGTAATAGTCGAAATCGACGTGCAGTTTCCTGTCTTTTCAGTCTTGTGTGAGGATTCCAGATTAGTCGTTTGTCCAGATGTAGTCCAAGGTAGCAGATCTGTTCAAGGGCAACATTATTCAAGTATACTGTTGGGCAGTCAGTAGGTTTACGACGTAGGATAAAGGTAATTTGATGGGATTTGTTGGAATTTATTTTAATCCTCCAGTTACGACACCACCATTCTTCGAGGGCTGTGATATGGAATTGAAGTTTTTGGGATGCAATTAAAGGGTTATTATCAACAGCGAGCACACATGTGTCATCGGCATACGTGGTGAGGATAGTGTTAGGATAGGTTGGGATGTCTGCTGTATAGATGGTGTAGAGGATGGGACCGAGGATACTACGCTGAGGAACACCAGCGGAATGAAAGAAGAGGGATGAATAGGAACCATTGTGGTTTACTTTAAATAATCTGTCAGTGAGAAAGGAACGAATAATGAGAAAGTATGTAGGAGGAAGAAATTTACGGAGTTTGTAAAGCAGTCCTGGGTGCTAGACTCGATCAAAAGCCTGTTCTACATCGAAAAAGAGTCCCACGCAGTACATTCCACGCTCTAAAGAAGACGAGACAAAGTCCTCCAGACGGTGAAATTTCTGGATAGTGGAATGAGAGGTTGGGAATCCAAATTGGTGATCTGGTATTATTATTTGAATCAAGGATGGGGTATAAGCGTTTTAAAATGAGTTTTTCGAGTATTTTGCCCATGATAGGTAATAGAGAGATAGGACGGTAGGAGGATGGGTATTCTGGTGGCTTAGGGGGTTTGAGTATCATTTTGACTATACATAATTTCCATGAGTCAGGGAAATATGTGGAACGGAGAACGGAGTTATATATGTAGGTGAGGAATAGGATGGCTTTTCTAGGAAGAAGTTTTAGGATATGGGATGTTATAAGGTCATATCCAGGAGCTTTACGGTTAGGTAATCTCTGAATGATACTGGATATTTCTGATGGATGAAATTCTTTAGGTGGAAGGGTCATTTGGAGTGGAATATTTAGTTCTGCTTCAATACATCCAAGATGAATTAAAAGTATGAAAGTAAAGAAGGTTATTAAGTTCAATTATAAATTATGTATCAATATTGATAAGTATCGAGGTATTAGCAATTAAAGTTGACGGGTATGTCAACAAATGGCACTACGCAGTTCGCAGGTGGCGGAAAGATCCTTGCTGAACAAATCTATTAATAGCAGATATTGCCTGCTGGCTTTGTCGGTAGTCAGGTCAATTATAAACAACACATGCAACAAACACTTTTCTAAGTGTACCATTCCTTGTAACGTAATTTTTTTTGGGCGTGGTTGGTGATAGCCAATGGGAAATAAGGTTCCGAAAAGGTAACGACTCAATGAACGAGAAAGGGATCTGGCCAGGAGAGAAGTACAGGGGACACAGAACACAGACATAGAGGGAAGCAGTAGTGTGCAAAAGTAAGAAGACCGAAGAGAGTGCAAGATGCATTTTGACCAGACGAAGTCGAAAGAAGGGCTATGAGACTTGGGCCCTGTTTCATAATAAAGTACAAACTAATATTATTAGTCTTGTAGATTTATCTTAATTCAATTACACAGACTTGCACAGTAGTAATATGTACTTTAGTATTTTTTAATTCCTGTTATATTACAAATATAACTAATTTTTTCTACTAATACTAATTTTTTCACTACCATGAAAAAATTAGTATTAGTATGATTACCACACTAGTTTCTACATTTGTACTATAAACTAATACTATTAGCTTTCATTATGAAACAGGGCCCTGGACGCCATCCCTTATGAATAAGACACCTACAGAACTACATCTCACGGCATGAATCATTCAAATCAGCAGCTATAAGTATGTATTAAGTAATAAGTAATAATGTAATAATCATATTTTATGGCAACCATTTATCTGAATCATTTTAATAACATCATTTATCAATAAATTGTAAATAACTTATATCCTTTATGTAGTTTATTTACTATTATATTACCCAATACCATCCCTTATTATATTATATAATTAATGATACCGATATTTTATAAAAATAAAGATTTTTTATTGGTAACTGGTAAACACACAAAAAGCCTTTAGAAAAGATTCCAATAATGATAATTTTTCAGGACTCAATATAAATTAATTAATTAACTTATTTTGGATAATTGCCTTCAGCGATTATCCTAGCATTCCGCCTAAATCTCGAGACAATACATAGCGATATAAAGCAAATTGATGCGGTGCGCGCATCACACAACTTTCACTCTCAGTGGAAATTAATACTCGCTCATGTCACAACAGATATTTCCATACTATTATTATATTATTACACAGTGACAATTCTTCCCGGTACTAATTTTCCAAATGAGCTATTCAATAGACAATTCAAATAACTCCATTTTCAACAGTTTTTTAAAAAATCTGTTAAAAACCAGCAATTTTACTATTATTTCTTGTTACGAAATTTTAACATTTTTCTTCAATAATTTTATGAATTTCGTTAGATGTTAGTTATCCTTTAAACGGAAAAGCATAAATATAGGTTATGTCGAATTAAATACTATTTGTTTAATAACACTGGTGACATAAAAAAATATCTATGAGACTTGCTAAACGGAACAAGATACTCCGCATGCACCCACAAGCAGACATACCTTTTATTTATTTATTCTTTCCTCTTCATTACCTTCTACGACATTTTAGGTTAAATATTGTTTTTTCCTAAAATCTATGGTTCTCCATAAAAGTATATTGTAAGTCTATATTACTGCTCTAATGCCCGGAAATAAAAATGTTCCTCATACCTCCTTAACTATCAAATCCTGTCTTAGTTTATATTTATCCATTTTTCACTACTAATAAAAATGTTAAACGGTCAATTAATTCAAATAAGCAAAGGTGAAAGTACTTCAAAGGATTTTTTTTCCGATTCCTCATCTAAGTCCTTTAATACTATTTCAATAAGGCCTCGTGCATGCCACTAAGTTCATGCTAATTTTTTAAAAAGTTTAGTGTTAAAACATAATTGTAAATTATTAACTATCAATCAGAATGATCGAAGAAGAAAACTCTTTTGGACAACATTAAACCCACATTGTAAAAAATAAATTATATAGAATACATTTTTATACATATATATTTTCCCAAGGTTTGGTATTGCTTTTGCTTAAGGAGGTGAACTGTGGTCCTAAGGTTTGTTTCCCTAGATCTTTCTGATTAATAGTAAATAATTTAAAAATGAATCCCATTAAAAAAAGAAACAACAATTATAAAATTGTTTGTAATAACTAATTGTAAACTTGTAAAATAGTTGATATACAACCGAGCTAATAAATCTTGCCATAGAGTTTCTTGTTTTCGTTTAATCTTAATATTCAACTTTGTTTTAATAAATACGCCTTCCTCATTTTTCAGAATGTTTTTATAGCATTTTGAGTATGATATTGAATTGCCAAAAAAAAAAAGAAAAACAGATATTCGAAGAAAAGTTTTAATATTGAATAGATATTTCTAAGAGTAGTATAACGTTATATAACGACTGTAGTGTATTCACAAATAGTTTAAGTTTTTGACTGTAGGAAGATAGACACAAAAAAAGAAAAAAAAATGATTATTCATAACGAACGTTTTTGGCCGACTAATATATACTTTTTAATATAAATGATGTGAATTATTTAACTACTATAAGATTTTTAACTAATATAAGTTTTTTTAAACTAATATTGGCTTTTCATTTAACTATATACAAGTTTTTTAAAATTACAAGAAATCAAAAGGCTGAAACGTCTATATTCGAATATTATCGCTGTTTATAATCTCGGAAATTCTAAGAAGTTTGGATAGTTCTAATTAATTTTATCAATTAAACATCTTGGAGATTTATAGTAATAATTTTATAATCTATGATCAATTAACAATTATATAAATGATGATCAATTAGAAATTATAAAAAAATTCTAAACTTTGTAATCAATGTATTTATTGCCTTTAATATTAACGTATGAATCGCTGATCAGAGGGTGATTAGGGATCTCAAGTTAGTCAAGAGAGTCATCTTTGATCTCAAAGAAGTCAAGTTGGTGTGGCTAAGAATGTCCCTAACACTACCTCTAAACAATCTAGTAAAAAAAGATTCTATGATCTTTAACCCGATATGAGATATAATTTGATTCATTTGTATATTGCCTATTACAAGCTTAACAAATATTTACTATTTAAATATCCAATAGAAAGCGATACGAGCCCACATACTCGAAAGGACTAAGTACTAAGGGATGCGATTAGGGGTGTTTGATATTCGGCGGCCGGGGGTGGGAGTCGGAGCAGGGTGCATGCGCCAGGCGCCCGCCCCCAGTCTGCCGCCAGTCGTCGACAGTGACAGTCAGTGACAGTGTGACATGTGCTAGCTTTGTGACAATGTGGACATTTTCCGCTTATTTCGTCCTCTTCGCAGTCTCAGCTGTTCGTCCGGCCAAAGAGAGTAAGTGGATTTTTTTTCAATTTTTTTAAACCCTAGATTCGAAAATTTACGTAAAAATTATTTATTTTTTTAAATATATTTATTTTTAAATATGAATAACAATTAACTTTCAGCAATACTTGAAAATGTATTAGAAACAATTATAAAAAGTATTACAAAAATATGAAACTCATTAAGACATACTCAAAGATCCGAAATTCATCTTATCAAAAATATCAAATCAAATCGAAAAATATAAAAAATAAATTAAAAAAATATGGGATGATTCGCTATCGTTTTCGTATTGAGAATTTGAAAATAATAATATTTAAAAAGAAGATAAACTATTGCATATTTTATGATTCCAATAAATTTGTTCATTTGAAGTTGAACGTCAAATTTAAAATTTGTCATAAAAAACAGTAGACTTTAATTTCAATAAACATTAAAAATGCCAAATTGTCAAAAATAAACATATAAAGCTAAGTGACTAATAAAAATAAATAGGCACGACTTATTTAAAAAGGAAGAAAATTATTTCGGCTGACGAATTTCAGGAATTTGGGAACGAATTCCAATCTCCGTATGACAGAAGTTGTTCCCTTCTATGCGGCTTTGAACCCTGTCACTCCCTGCGAGGGTGCTCATCAGAGTCTTTTGACTTGGTTCAACGGATTTGCGGCTCCTTGATTGGTCTCAATGTGACGGGCGGAATATTTCACTAATAATATTAATTAATTAACAAGCGGTTTTGTGTTATTTTATTGAATAAAGATTTGAACATTTATTAAATATTACAAGATCATTTTTTGAATCCGAAATAGCATTCGCAAATTAAGGACACTAAATAGAACTTCTCTAATTTATTAATTATAATTATTCTTATTATAAATTGTTAAATTTAAGGTATGTAAACTTATAAGGAAAAATATAAGCTATACATAACTAAGGAGAATATGTTTTTCTATTTATTCCAAAATTAAATTTTAAGAAACAAAGAAATCTGTAAGTACTAAATGAAAATGTAAGAAATAAAATAAAATTCTATTGCCATAATACTTTTTTATTTATTCTTTATTAAATACTATTAAATACTTAAACTTTTACACTAAACAAATTTATTAAGAAAATTTTCTCATCTTTTCAATATTCTTGACTGATCAGAAATCAGAAAGATCAAAATTTTCGTTTGGCAACTACACATTATTTTGCGGTAAAATAAAAATTCTCAAAGAATATTTAGAGAAAACGTGAATTTTCTTTAAAATATTTTTTGACAAGATGAACGTCTGAAAATAATAGCTATTCAAATACTGTATCTTTTAACCGACCATTCGATGTTAAAATTTTAATTGGTTGGGGAGTTTGACTGAAGAATAATGAAACTAAAATTACATGACACACATGGTGTAAGAGATAATAACTACCAAAATGCTGTGTGACAAGTTGAATATAAATGATCATTATTATATATCTGTCTATAATGTATAACATTAATTAATTTTAGTAAATCTATATAAATTAATTTTAGTCAATTTACACTATCCCTCATAATTAAAGTGACAATAGATAAATTATTATATTTTTTTATTGAATGTTGTCACTTGAAGATGTTTTCTTAATTTGTGTAGAATTTTTCATAATAATATGAGTTTTTTCCTTTAAAAAAAAAACAGAAAAACGTAACTAATACACAATTTTTTTTGAATATTTAGAAAAAATATTATCGAAAAAAATAACCATTGAAAAAAATAGTTAATAGATTTTAACTATTTTTTCGATGGTTCTAAAAGCAAAAAAACCCAAGCGCTTTCAGGCTTTTCAGCACCGGTATTACTTTGAAATTTATTTCCACGCAGGAGATGAGAAATGAGGAGCCATTGCTGCTTCTATAATAAATTTCTCGATGATCAATAAAGGCATATTTCAAATTCAGTACTTCGAAATTTTTTGAAAAAGCGTATAAAATATCGTAATATGATAACAAATTTTATTATAATTTTCTGATGGAACCATTATTGTGATGTTTTATAAAAAGTTAAT
>NW_027107730.1:197769-198860 GCF_000696795.3 Halyomorpha halys | reverse complement strand
TTAATAACCGCTTTGCATATTTGTAATGCACAATGTTTTTCAGCTCCATTGATTCATTAAGATGTGATTTTCTCATTAACCAATTATATTTAAAAGACTTTTTTCAGTTTTAAAGGAATATTAATGATTTAATTAATTAATTAACTTATATAATTAATTTTATTTAATTTTTTAATAATTGTTATTATATAGATGTTTCATTAGTTAGCTTTACGTTTCTTTTGTTTTTTAATTATTGATATGTGTTCGGAAGTTCGGTAAAACTAGACAATTTAAAAAAGCTTTAAAAAAATTATTATCATATTGGACTTGGCTTTTTGTTAGACTGCCTGAAATTTCGCTAAAGAACATATTTTGTTCAATACATACTTTGAGTTTCAAAAGATACCAAGTTATCCCTTAAGTTACTTTGGAAACAATTCTTCAGTTTAGCGATAATAAAAACAATTTAATGAATTAAAAAATAATTATAACTTTTTTAGGATTTGAGATATGGACAATTTTTTAAATGAAGTGATATCTTAAAGTGTAAATATTAAAAGTGTATATAAATGACTTATAACTTTCTTTAAATTTTTTATTATTCATTATTCCTTTTATTATAAACGTAATTTTTAAACTGGTTACACAAAAACTAATTAGTTTTAATATAAACTGAAAGTTATAATAATAATATTAATGGTCATGACAGTTATTCGGCGTGAGCTTATACGCGCAGCCAACTGTTGATATGCAAAATAATTTTTGATTTATATGAGATTGCCAAGATTAATTTATCAAGTTGAAGTATGCTAATGCGTTCGTTGAGTTGTTTGATGATTATTCATTTAAACATTTATTCATTAATGACCTTTTATTCATATTTATTTTTCTGTAATATGATTTCATATCGTCGGCCAGTTTCATTTTGTACTGAACAGAGTTCTTTTAAATTTGTTTGGCATTCATAGCAATATGTTCAAATAATGAAAAACATTACAAACATGTTTTTCTTGGAAAACATTATATGCTAATTAGCAACAGCATCCGCCATAAATTATGTTGACATTTATTTTTATTTTCTTTATTTTATTAGATATATTTTTTTAATT
>NW_027107730.1:176815-196945 GCF_000696795.3 Halyomorpha halys | reverse complement strand
GCTTTATTATATATATATATATAATGTAAAATGTTTATTGTTATATGGTTTTATTATAAAAAATCGTGGGTGTAATGTGGTCCAAACGGCTTTTTTCAATCATTTTTATTGATCAGAAATATAATATTAGAATTGATAATTTCCGCAAGAATATTCATATCGAAAGGATAAAGCAGAGGTAATTTGAAGAAATATGTTTTAATAAAACTTGTCAATGTTTGTTTGAGATTTACATTTTTTTTAAAATCCTTATAATCTACAATTATATTTTCAAAATAAAATACCTATGTAAAATATTTTAAAAGAGATCAGCAATTTATATATAATAATCTGTCGCGTTTGAGGCAGGCAATGCGAATTGGGGTGATTTAGAAATATCTAGACCGCGAAAACGAGAAAAAATATATCTATAGTAATAAAACATTAAGAAATAACGATGGATTCAATAAAATACATTATTTATTAGTTTATTTTATTATAATTTTGTTTTACAACAATTTAAAAGAATCGTTTCACATATTTGCGTGATTTAATTATTATTTGAAAGAAATTGTAGTGTATGCATATGTATGTAGATTTATTTATATATTAAAGGACGATAAATCGTGTTTATTTCCGATAAGCTTGTTTGTCAATAGCTGTATTGCTATTGAGAACATTTTTCCGTTTTGTGATTGATATTCGTTCCAAGTCTGAATCTGATCTTCATGATTGATCATCTTTTTAAATTACCTGTCAGGTCTGCTGTGTCTGAAAGTTTGGGAACTTCATTTCACTCTAAAAAATAATAAAACTTGTATTGTTAATTATTAAACAATTAATACAAATAAACTTGTATTAGCAATGCGCTATAGGTATAATAATTGCTGCATATGAACGACAATCAGACGAATAGTAACGTCTTAATAATGCTTCTAATCATTTATATTATTATTACTATATTTTATTTTTAAAATTATAATTGCCTATAAATGATTACTTTCTTTAATAATTATTTTCTGTATTTATTATTTAAGTTATTGACTTTTAGGCCATTATAATTTTATTGACAGTTTAGGTCATGTAATGTATCAAATTTAATTTACTTATAAGTGATTAAATTAAATGTGGAGATCTATCTTAATTTGAAGCTCGGTAAGTCTCATTCTTAGAAACATGCATATTACAAATAAAAACTTTCCTTTGTAAGATAACAAAGAATACGTAATATATTATTATTCATTCTTGAAATAGATACAATATGCAGCTGATTTATCTTTTAAGGGAGGATGTTTTAGAAAAGTTAAATATTTTCTTCATTAAATCGGATTTAACAACTGAGAGTTAGAGTTTTTATTCAGCCTTGATTTAAATTTTTCTTTTATTCCTAAGAGTAAGAATGTGAAATATTCAAATCGATGTTCATAGCTTGGTAAGTAGTGAATTGTTTAGATATCCCCTCGTGGGTTACTGTGAAATGGATGAATGCGAATTCCTTTTATAGAGAAGTTAAGCTTCGAAATTATATTTTTATCAACTGTTTAATCATCTATGCTATTAAAACGGGATTAGTTCATTCTCTTGAGGATAACTGATTAGCTAATAGAATTAAGAAGAAGAATTACGTTTCATAAAATGAAAATTTAAAAGAGTATTATTAATACTTAGTTAATTAATATTAGTAATAGTATTATTTTCAAACTATTACACTGGTATGCCAATAATATTTCACTGGAAATGTATAAAATTTTCTTTTGCTTTGAATGATAATTAATAATATAATTTTTTTAATTTGGTACAATACGCATATCAAAAAGTTTCACTTAACACACTGCTTTGAGTAGAAATTAATTTGATGTATAGAAAGTAAAAGAAAACCCTGATTATTTACTGTCATAACAACCGTAGAAACATGAAAAGATTTATTTATTAACTTAGTTTACATGTTTTTGTTTGTATTTTTCACGTTCCATTACGCTTTTATATATTAGCAATTTTTCAAAATTAGGAATTTTCAGTTTAGAAATTAACTTAAACCTTCGAATTCCTCTCGTATCCAATCTTTGCAATCCAAAATCCTTCGTAAAATCCTCAATGCTCCTTATTTTGTTACTAATAAAACCATCCATAAAGACTTAAATGTTCCTTATGTAACCGATCTAGCCCGAAACCGATATTATTCCTTCCATAATAAACTCCCAAACCACCCAAACCCACTCGTTTCTAACCTTGCTTGCTTCCTCTTCCATTCCTGGCAATCCTCCGAGGCGCCTGAAAAGAAGATGGCCTCGTGACCTTATATTGTAAACTGTTTTTAGAGTTCTACTACTGGGTAGTTTCTCTACATCCTGTATTTATGATTGTATTATGATCAAATTTACTGGTTGTATTTTTTTATACAGTTGTAAACATCAATAAATAAATAAAATAAAATAAAAAAAAAAGAAATTAACTTTGGTTTTTCAACAGTGTATTGCACACCAATAACACTTTTATACATAGACAGAATTTTTTTTTTTCGATTTGGAGTAATATTTCTCCTTTCTTTTTTCCCCCTTTAGTTGATTATCTTATTCTTTTGATGTTTATATTTATCCATTTTTATTACTACTTAATATGAGATTGTTATTTTAAAAAGTCTAAAGTACTTTAGAGGAAGCCTCTTTTTAAAATTCTGTTATTAAGCTCTACCAAACTATTTAAATGTGGATATATTTTTTTCGTACGCTCCTATGGAATAAAATATTGATTAACACTTACAAATATAAATATGAGAAATAATATATAATAAGTGCTCAACCTTTAATAATGCCCGTCTATCCTCAATGATGATAAGATCTAGCTGATATTAAAGGACACCTGACTGCACATTCATATACCGAGTTTAAACAAAATCGTTTGACTGTTTTTGAAAAAAATCGATTATATAAGTGGGATTTCCTGTGAGTCGATTTTCCTTTTAGTCTGTGGTTTTGTAAACTCCGTTTTGTTGTTTAGTTATGTATCGATTGTTTTCTTAATTCATGTTTATCTATTTTTTATTCATACAAATAGTGGATGATGATTGAATCTTTCAAATAAACAAAATTTAAGATGCTTTAGAAGTTTTTTTTTTAAATTCTTAAGCCCTTTCATTATATTTCAATGAACTGATATTAATGATCACTTGATAATACTTTGAATATACCTAGATTAATCAAAATCGTTAGACATAAAAAAAACATCGATAAAAAAGTGGGACATTCCATAAATCAATTTTTACCAAAATGTGCTTCTGGGTGTAATATACAAATCTTAAATGTATAATTTCAGTATATTATAACTTTTCTTTTTTGAGGTAGGGAGTTGTTATTTGGAAAACTTGTTTATTTGGACAACCTTAAAACCTGATTTCAAGCTAACAGCCCTGAAGAAGGCTAGAAACGTTGGCACAATTAAATAAGTTACTTCAACTTATTTGTGTTTTATTTTAGCCGCACCCCCAACCGTCTTCTCCTCGTTTTTAAAAACTGTAGTTTCGTTGAAAATTGTATACGAGATTTTTGACAATCATACTTTTTTATTTTTAAATCTTGATCATTTGTAGCCAAAGTAGCGGGCCTTGAGGTAAAACAAAAGAACCGACGCCTGATCGTTAAGGGATATGTTAATGTAAGGACAAGAGGTGATAGATAGGTGGACCCTCGTTAAGTCTAGTCAGCTCCCAGCCCACATCTCCAACCTTTTTCTCTCATCCTATTTTCTTTTCGACCCAAGTGTGTAGTGCAGTATTTGTTCAACAGCAGTATTTCTTAATCGCTTAAAAGTCAATACTTGTTTTTATTTGATGAAAATATCATGGTAATATGATAAACATCTGAATTCTTGTAATTTTTGTTAAAAATATAAAGTGAATGATATGATACCCGTATAACTATAAAATTATCTGAATGGTAGATCTATTTATGAATTTTATAAGAGAAATTTTATTTGCTTTTATATTAAACTTTTTTTTTATTGGAATTTATAACTTAGTTATATAGAGGAAGAAAAATAACAAACATTCGGACAACACCTTTCTAAAACCTTTATTCCGCATCCTAATACCCTTAATCCAATTCACATTGAATGTGTTGAAGTAGAACTAAATATTCCGCTCCAAATGACCCTCCCACTTAAAGCATTGCATCCTTCAGAGATATCTAGTATCATTCAAAGATTGCCTACCCGCAAAGCTCCTGGATAAAACCTAATAACATCCCACATCCTAAAGCTTCTTCCTCGGAAAGCCATCCTATTCCTTACCTACATATATAACGCCGTACTCCTTTCCACATATTTTCCTGACCCATGGAAATTATCAATAGTTAAAATGATACCTAAGCCCCAAAAGCCAACAGAATACCCATCCTATCCTCCTACCGTCCTATCTCTCTACTCCCTTTTACCTAATCATGGGCAAAATCGTCGAAAAATTCATTTTAAAACGCCTATACCCCATCCTGGATTCCAATCATATAATTCTTGATTACCAGTTTGGATTCCGAACATCCCACTCCACTATCCAGAAATGTCATCGTGTGGTGGACGTAGTCTCGTCTTCTTTGGAGCGCGGAATGTACTGCGCGGGATTCTTTTTCGATGTAGAACAGGCTTTTGATCGAGTCTGGCACCCGGGACTGCTTTACAAACTCCGTAAATTCCTACCTCCTACATACTTTCTCATCATTCGTTCCTTTCTCATCGATAGATTATTCCAAGCAAACCGCAATGGTTCCTATTCATCCCTCTATTCTCAGTCCGCTGGTGTTCCTCAAGGTATCCTTGGTCCTCTACACCGTCTATACAGCTGACATTCCAACCAATCCTAACACTATCACACCACGTATGCCGATGAAACATGTGTGCTAGCAGTTAATAAAAACCCATTAATTGTATCCCGAACTCTCCAATCCCATATCACAGCCCTCGAAGAATGGTGTCGTAATTGGAGGATTAAGATAAATTCCAACAAATGTCATCAAATCACCTCTACTCTTCATCGTAAACCTACCGACTGCCGTACAGTTTCATTTAATAATGTTACTCTTACCCATGTCGAACAGATCCGGTACCTTGGACTACATTTGGACAAACGATTAACCTGGAATCCGCACACAAGACAGAAAAGACAGGAAACTGCACGTCGATTTCGACACTTACTAGACAAACGGTCTAAACTTACAACACATTACAAAAGACTGATCTACATTACTGTAATAAGGCTAATCTGGACATATGGAGTTGAGCTTTGGGGCTCCACTAAACCTTCGAATTTCTCTCGTATTCAATCCTTACAATCCAAAAGCCTTCGTAAAATCCTCAATGCTCCTTACTTTGTCACAAATAAAATCACATACAAAGACCTCAATGTTCCCTATGTAACCGATAGAGCCCGAACCAAATATCACTCCTTCCATTATAAACTCCCTAACCACTCAAACCCCCTAGTATCTAACCTTGCACCCTCATTTATTCTGGACAATCCTCCGAGGCATTGACCTTATATTGTAAAAATGTTTTTATAGTGCTACCAATGGGTAGTTTCTATACATGCTTGTACCATACCATTATGATTTCCTCAAATTTACTTGATGTATTTTATTGTACAGTTGTAAATATCAATAAATAAAAATTTAATAAAAAAAAAGTTTTATAGATGAAATTGTAGTAGTAATAAGGGTGTATTTAGGATCATATCAAGAAAATAAAGGATAATATAATTGTGTAAATAATTGTTAACATGTTAGATCATAATTTTTTTTTTTATAAAAACAGAATTTTGTTTAATATTTTTTTATCTTATATTTTTCCTTGGCCTTTAAATCGATACTTAGCATTTAGTAAATAAAAACAAAATAAGTATATCTTGGTATTACCAATATAGTTTAATTGATAAAACAGTATTTTGGAAAAGTTTTCAGATTTAATAGAAAGGTGTTTTTTTTTATTCACTTTTTTAATATCTTAATTACTTTTTTATAAATGAAATTCGACTTATCTTTACTATATCGATTTCATGAGTTATGAATAATGAGAATGATATTTTTTAAATTAAATGACAAGACAAAATTATTAAAACAAAACTGTGAATTAAAGAGTTTTTAAATCACGGCAGATTTCTAACGATCCCTATTAAGGTTAATATAATTTTTAATTTTCGCATTCAAGCAAGGGTTTTGCTATACGATTCACTATGGATCTTAAGAACAGCTTAGCTGACCTGATGTAAAGGAATAGAAAGATCAATCTGATCGGGATCGAATGCCACATTGGTATCGAAGGCAAGGAGCGAACCTACTCGATGGCTAAAAAAACTGCTCATGACCCTTAATTACCCAACGAGTACAACAGAGTTCTATAAATAATTCTCATTTATTAAAAAAAGCTTTACACAGACATACTGGAACAAAGATTGGTAAACCTCTACTAAATTATTAAACTAATTAAATGCAAAATTTAAACTAAATTGTTTAACAAATCCATGTTTCTGTGAAGTATATGAATGACAAATTGTTCACGACTTAAATTACCGACAACTGAATTGTGATCCCAAGTTGTAACCGATAATTCCACTGCCAACAGATTAATTAATTAATTTGCAATATTTTTGTTTTGTAATGATTACACGATGTATTGTATCTCAAAACAAGCTTACCGTATGATAAGCTTTCGTGTTTGTTGGATATTTTAATAGGTACTATATGTTATTGTATTTATTTATCATTGTCGAAATTTTAATTTATTTAACCGGTTATACTTTAAAAGACTTATTTTATCGTTTTACTAAATCTCTATTTCTAATATCCTTAGTTTTCATATACAACAGAACCGGTTTAAGAGACAATTTTTAAGGTGGTGTGAGTTACGAGTTAAAAATGCAAACACTTCAAAGAAAAACATTTAAGGATCAAAGTAAATAGAAAGATTTTGTTTGTTTTGCTGCATTAATGATCTGTGAATATCGTTTGGTGGTTTTTCATTACTCATTATTTCTTTCCCTACAAAAAAATTTCCAAAATAATTTCTGAAGCTCTGAGTTTACCTGGAAGAATCTTTGTATTGATATGAAGCCGAGTATTGTGCCAGTCATACTTGCGATAATTCTTTTTAATATTACAGACAAAAAAACAATTTTATTTATGATTTTGTCTCAAAGTCATTGAAAATGCTTATATGACTATGACTAGTTGATTCGGTTGTCAGGACTTAAATTACGTAGAAAATGAAATCATGTAGTATTTTTTTTTCACATTTTTTACAAGTCGTCAATACATAAATACTTTGAATTTAACATATTATTTATTTCTATCGGAATCGATCTATGGAAATGTATTACTTATTTAACATAGCATCAGTCCTCCACTTATGATACTTCAAATAAGAAATTTAACGTAGGATAATCTTTCTAAAGATGTCATTTCACTTAAGTGTAATTGAAGGATAACTTATGGTAGTCTTCAGTTCTCACAGGGAATCTATTTTATTTACATAACCTTGTAAATATTAATGAAGAATACTGATATGGGATAAGAATACTTTCTGTATCAAATTTCCTTTATTAAGCCTTTCAAAAGTTCATGATTCTCTGCTAGGGACAGTCCAGCATGGCCTAATATACGTCAGAAAATATTTGCTTCCAATGCTTACCTTCGTTTTTGAAATATGAATATTTGGCGATCATTGCCCATACAACTTGTCCAATACCAACCCGAATGTATTCCAATATTCATTCGTGAAGCAATTTAGTCTTGTTTATACAATTTCTCTTCACTCTTTGAATAGCTATAGTCAAGCATCTCTTCTTCAGTTGTTCTTACTCTCAATGTTTGGAGAGTTGATTCCCAATCTTCTCAAAATATTTTTCCAACACTCCTCTGTTGAGCTTATCAGTTTTTCTAGAGGCTGAACCTACTTTTCTTTGTACTTTTCTGCCGATCCCATAAGCCTTAGAAGTCTTATTTCACGGCGTAAATTCCTACAGGGAAATTTCCTTATACCTGTCCTGGATTTTCTGACTGTTCTTTCATCAACCCAGGCGGTAAACCCGATTTGGACCGGCTTTTGGGAATATTTTGTTTTGACCCTCACAGATATATAAATTCCATGTTTTAAAATTAAGAATTTTTATTTCTGTAACAAATTGAATCAACGCTGTTTAGCAATTAATTTAGAAAATAATATACATTATTTTTCCACAGTGAAATCTTCAATTTATAATTTCAATTAATAATATGTTTTGAATAATACAGTTTGTAGCTGTTGTTTGCGTTCGAAATTCCAAATGTAGACATTAAATATTAAAAATTCAGGAGGAGTAGCATATGCAGTCAAGTTTTGGATTTAAGGTTCACAAATATGTAATTGGGGACCGTACATGGAGATATTTTAAAGATTATAAATGTGATTACTTTCGATTAATCGCGACAAAACACAATGGCTTAATCTGAACAAGCTCAGGACTGAATTTGCAATGCCTCCACATTCGGGAGTAATAAGATTGTAATGATTTGCTGAACAGAGTGCTAATTGATTTATAACCATCGGGGGAGAATACAAAACCAGAATTTATCGCTGTTGACAACTGAAGCTCTTTGCAGCTGTTTGGGGGCTGCGTAACAACCTCTGCCAAAGCACCAATCAAAACTAGCAATTATTCAAGAGAAAAACAACTACTTTTCAGTATAATTATTTATTTACGTTTACATAATATATCTTAAATTTTTCAAACATATATTGTTGGTATTTTGTTAAAAAGAGCTCATTCAACAATCTTTTTTTTTTTTTATTGGAACTAGTCCTCGTTGATACTAAATTTTTTTACCAAAACGAATAGGGTATGTTACAGGTTTGCAACAATATGAACATGCTGTATCAGTCAGTGTTTATACTTTGTGTGGTAAGGACGCATTTAGCAGATCAAGCTCCAAAGGATTAAGTACTTGTGTCTACAAGCGATAAGTTTTCGCTTTCATTTATTCATTTTATTTTATTTCTTTTTCTACAAAGTATATCTCTCTCTTTAGTTTTTCTTTAAGTTGATATATTTAATTTTCTATTGTTAATATTTTTTTTTAATTTTAATTATTAAATATAAAATGAGACGGTATGTCTGAGTCTCCCCCCTTAAAACGAAAGAAGGCAAAATTTAAAACAAATACTACTAAAACAAATGAAATACAAGAAAAATGCATAAGATTTCTTATAATAAAAAGAGACGAAAAGGATGAAGAGAGAAATTCGTTAGATTTCAAAAAAATCTCACCGTTCTTTATTTATAAAAGCATAAATAATTTGATCGGGGAAGTAAAATTTGCCAAAAAAATTAAAAGATGGAAGCCTCCTAATCGAAGTTTTTACAAATGCACAATCGGAAAAACTATTAAAATGTGAAACAATGTTAAATAAAGTCCCGATTAAAGTAGAGCCGCATAGTAAATTAAACCAGAGCCAAGTGGTCATATAGTGTCCCGATTTAAATTTTTGTACGTTAGAGGAAATAAAAGGACAAAATGTAGAAGATGTTAAAAGAATAGCATATTTTAAAAATAACGAAAAACATAATAGCAATAATTACCTTCTAACGTTTAATAACCCCACTATTCCGCGCGAAATTAAAATAGGATTTTATAATATTACCATAAAACAATATATTAGAAGCCCGACTAGGTGTACTGTCTGTATGGGATTTGGACACACAAGAGCGACATTTAAAAGCAATCCATTTTGTCGTTACTGCGGGGAAAATAGACATGAAGGAATACAGTGCGAAAAACCTTTAAAATGTGTAAATTATTCCGGTGAGCACGAGTATTTTTCAAAAAATTTTTTCAACGTTTATTAAGGAAAAAGAAATTAAGACTATACAGGAGACCGAAATAATTACCTATATAGCAGCAAAGAAAAAATATGAATTAATATGCCCATTACCCACACAATTGACTTTTTCTGATATAAATTTCTCTATTTAATCAGATAAAGTAACTTTTTTCTCTCTCCTTTATTTTATTTTTATGTCATTATTACAATGGAACTGTAACGGATTAAAAACTCATTGTAATGATCTTAAAATTCTGATTAGAGATATAAATCCATTTTGTATAGCCCTCCAGGAAACTAATCTCTCAAATCATGACAAAAGAAATTTAAAAAATATTAAAATATATAGGAAAGATGGGCCATATACAAATCATGGCCACCACGGGGTACTCCTTGCCGTAAACCAATCAGTTTATTCCGAACCGATCCAAATAAATACTCATCTTCAAGCTATAGCAGTTAAAATCCAAATGAATTTTACTTTCTCAGTATGCAACCTATATCTGCCAAAGGATCGTCAAATTGATGACCAACACCTAATAGACATATTTAATGAATTACTACAACCTGTGCTCTTTTTAGGGGACATGAATGCCCATTCGCCGTTGTGGGGTTCTCAAAACCTTAATACGTGAGGTAAAATAATAGAAAAATTCATAGACAATACTGATCTCCTCCTGCTTAACAGAGGGGAACATAATTTCCTTAGCTCTAGCTATGTGACTTATTCAGCAATTGATCTTACACTCGGTAGTCCAACGTTGTATAATTCTATAGATTGGACAGTTCTTAAGAAGGCTATTAAAGAACGTCGTAAGGCATATAAAAAATTCACCAAATGTGTGACGTCGGAAAAATTTATTGAATATAAAAAGCACCGGGCTATATGTAGGAATATATTCAAACAAAGTAAGGCGGACTCATGGAAAAAATATATTAGTTCCATAAACTCTTTTACCTCGTCAGCTGATGTGTGGAATAAAGTCCGCAAATTTACAAGAAATCCCTCCATTTCCAGTTACACCATATTGGTTAGCGGTTAGTTGCCAACTATTTCTCCGAAATATATTATTCCACTAAAAATAATAATTATGACAAAGCTGTAGGTTCCGAAAGGACAGATAATGAAGCGGTCGTACATTATAACCTCCCTTTTTCCCTATGGGAACTAAAACATATTTTTAATACCGTCAAAGGCACTACACCCGGACCTGATCAAATCCACTATGACATGATAAAAAAAACTCCCAAATAACATGCTTAAGTGGCTGCTTGACTACTATAATTATGTCTGGTTCACTGGGAAATTCCCAAATACCTGTCGGGAATCAATAATAATCCCAATTTTAAAAAATGGAAAGGACAAGTGGATAACAGCCAGCTACCGACCCATATTCCTCACAAGCTGTGTCAGTAAAATAATGGAACGTATGGTCAATAAAAGATTAATGTGGATGATAGAGAGCAATAATTTTTTACAATCTTTTCAATCTGAATTTTGCAAAGGTCGATCCACACTAGAGGTTACTTAGGAGGCTGAAACCCAATATTCATTTATTAACGCTCAACATTCAATCGCGATATCTTTAAAAAGCATTTGACAGTATCAAACATAATATAATCCTTAAAAAATTATCAGCTGTCGGAATCAAAGGGCAAATGTACCAATACATAAAACAATTTCTTTCACATCGCCGCTTCAGAGTTCAAATAGGATGCGGATTTTCCGATGAATGCGAACAGATTAGCGGAGTCCCGCAAGGATGTGTTCTCAGCCCAACTCTATTCTGCCTAGCAATTAACGATTTGGGACTTAACATGCCAAGAACATAAATTACAGGAAGCAATCGGTCTTGAGTTCTCACCTGAGAAAACCAAATGCCTCCATTTCACCCGAAAAAGAATAACTCCACCATCTTCTGAACTCTATTTGGATGAATCTTTGATACCCTACACAAATAACCACAGATTTCTGGGGTTGATATTTGATCGAAAGCTAAATTGGGAAGCGCAAATTACGACACTAAAATCCAGTCAATAAAAAAACTAAATATATTACGCTTGCTTAGCGGTACCTCCTTGGGCTCTGACAGACACACACTGATAAAATTATACCGGACCCTAGTATGCTCGAAATTAGACTAAGGATGTTTTATTTACGCTCTGCCCGACACCGGATTCTCGCCAGACTGGATGTGGTTCATCATACAGGGTACGTATCGCAACTGGCGTATTTCGAACAAGGCCCATTCTTAGTCTGTGTTCTGAAGCTGGACTACCTCCTCTATTATTCAGAAGGGAAAAACTGGCGATAAACTACATTTAAAATCCTACATCCAAAGGATCATCCTACACATAAATACATCTTCAAACCAAAATATTCAAATTTTTTTAGAAACAAAATAAATTCAACACTCCCGTTGGCAGAAAGAACACACTCTGCTATTGAATTCTTTAAAGAAATATCTCTTTACATCCCGGAAGTCCTCAATCCTCCATGGATACACAGGCTACCAAATACAATGCTACAATTATCCCGATTGCCCAAAGGTAGTACATCATATACTGAATATAGAACTAGGTTCTCACGTCTCTGTCAAAATATCCCAGATCCTTTTTTGATATATACTGACGGATCAAAATCTAACGAATCTACAGCATCCTCTTTCATCACACATAAATCAACCCATAAAATAAAAATACATAAATTATGCAGTGTATATACAGCTGAATTACATGCAATAGCCTCAGCACTCCACTTCTCCATGACAGTGACGCATACTAACATTGTTATCATTACCGACTCTTTAAGCTCATTAAAAGCCATGAAGATCATTTACCCGAAACACTCGGCAATCATAAAAATACACAATTACACCAACATGCTAGAAAAATTGGGAAAAACTGTTTTCTTTATATGGGTGCCGGGTCACGTGGGGATCGCTGGAAATGAACTGGCGGACGTTGCAGCCAAACAAGCACTCGCTTCCGGGTCGGGGCTCAGCCATTCTGACACCCCAAGAAATAAGTCTCCCGATGAAAAATGAAATATTAGCTAGTTAGCAAGCCATGTGGAATGAAAGCCCGCCAAGGAAATTAAAAACTATTTAAAAACCGATTAAACCATGGACCACATCAAACCGTTCCAATCGCAGGGAGGAGGTGGCTATAGCCAGATTGAGAATAGGTCATACGAATTTAACTGATTCATACCTCATCAATAAGCAACCACCGCCAAAATGTCAATACTGCAACAGTGTACTTACAGCCAGTCACTTATTAGAAGAATGTCATTTCTAACGTAGATTGGGAGTGGGACCTAGTGTTTCGAATGCCCTGATTGATGACCAAAAAAACATAGAAATGGTTTTATTTTTCTTAAATAATGTTATTAAATAAGGAATAATCTTTTGAATAAGATCTAAACCCAAAAGTTTGTCATATGTATTAAAAAATTCTAAAATAAGTAATTATTCAAACTTATTTAGCAATTAAAGAATCTCAAATCTTGAAGTAGAATTATAAAGTGAGAAACGTGGGCGTTGATGACCTCAGGGTTTTACGCCCAAAAGCCCCAAACCAACAACAACATGCTGTAGGTTTTTTTTTTGCCCAAAAACGATACCATCCTAAATTCTAAACACATAAACAAATAAAACTGCTCATTGCTTATTTACTTATATCACTGAAAGAAAATATTTGTAATTTTACTGTCTCTTTTCTTTTAAACTACCTTTTTTACTTAGTGTGGCAAAAAATATGTAAATTGATTAGTAGGACTAATTTGATCGACTACAATATTTTTAACTAATTTGAAATTACAGTCATAAAAAGATATAAACAAAAAAATATGAATGTTTTGTTAACAAATATCATTAACCAGTATTAGAATACTACAAACATGTTTACCCAAATTTTTTTTTACAAATTTTAAATAAAATAATGCCTATTATATCAAAATAATAAGAATTAAATGATATTAGAATAATTATCTATTTTAATATGCCATTAAGTATCCCAATTATATCAAATTTATTTCAAAGGATTGGGATATATACACTGGAATGTGTATCTTTGAGTCGAACAGCTATTCTATGCACCTATCGTCAATTTAATATGTATCATTAGTTATAATATCGCTGATTAGTGGCAGATATGACAATGTTATTTTGTGTTTGAGGCATTCCATTGATTGTCTATAATGTGATTTATGTTTAACAACTCTTGTAATTTCAGAATAGTCGGCAGAACGACCTCAGTAAAGAGTTATCGTAGTATAGGGTATGATTTTTGGAATATGTACAATTCTATATAAAATCAAAACTCTTTTTTTGTCAGATTTGGACAATTCAAGTAAACCAGCAATATATATATATATATATATGATCTATTATTATCCACAAGTTTTTAAAAGTCTTTGGTCCAGTTTTAATTGTTCACACCATTAATTAAATATCATTAAAATAAAAATGTAATTAATAATTCAAATTTAAAATAATTATTGAGCAAACATTTTTTTTTGTATAGCAAATTTAAATATTGGATGGAATTAACCATGATATGTTGATAAATTGTTGAAATTTCATATTATATCTTATACAAATAATTTTATAATTAATTAAGAATAATTTTTGTTGTCCACTTGAGCTGGAGAGTGACAAAGGTGCAGAGGAATACAGGTTTTATGAAAACACCACTTACCGTTTTCCTTTGAAATATTATACTTCTAACCATCTAATTAGATTTTTAACATAAATAAAGAGTTTATTCCTAATTATATAATTTTAAGTAATTATTTAAATATATTTATAAGATATAAAGATAATGTATTAGGCATAATTTTACTTTTGTTTAAAGGCATACATTTGTGTCTCATTGTCAATTCCATAAATTGACTTTTAAAAAAAATATTGAAGAATATTGACCCAATATTATATATAGAAATGTAAAGATTGAAGACATAAAATAAGTTTGCTACCATTGGGAATGCTATTAATTGTATACTAAAGTAATACTACTTACAGATGGTTTCCCAAATAAAATATTTTAAATTAATGAAACTTTATTAGTAAATATAATAAACGATCTCCCAAAAGTTAGAAAATAACTCTTTGTATTGCAAAACCTTTGGATCGCTTGATAACTAGGAAGAAGATAATTGAGACTACAGCTAAAATAGAGCATAATAAACAGTCACAAACTTTTTACACTGACCATCTATGGTAGCTGGAAACCTCAGAGCAGTCAATCTCAGATGAAAAATGAGGAAATCTGTGTTCAGATGTGAAGGAATCCGGGATTGCTTGGGGAGCTGACCATTAGTTACTTATAGATGGCTCTCTCTCTCTGATTATCTCTTAGAAATGAGACATCTATTAGATATGCCTGAAAATTCAACTATTTATATTCAAATTGAAAATATGAATAAAGAGTGAGTGGTTACTCTACAATTGGCTTTTTATAGATTTAAAAATTTAATATTGAAACAATGGTATGTTTTTTCTATAACATCATTTTTATCAGTTAACTATTTTTTGTTATGAGTAAAATATTAAATGAAACTCAAGGAATATTTTATGTTAAAGATAGAATACCGCCAAATATCAAATTAATGATATTTTGAATAATTGATCTAATTTATTAATTTGAAAAATATTTGAATTGATTATTATAAAAATAGAAAACAAAGTTCATTTCTTATACCTCATGATTCTGTGTATAGCAATAGAAAAAACAAAAAATAAACCTGTTAGACCCAAAAAGATCCCATCAACAATTGAATTTCAAGCATCATATTGTAGTATCTGTTTTATTAAATCATTACTAACAATTTTATAAAATAAAATTATTCGGCTCAATGATGAAAAATATTTTATGAAAATAAATGAAATTTTGAAAGAAGTTGCACCACATATGATTAAAAACAAATTGGTATATTAATTTAACTAAAATAGAAAGATAAATTCAGGAGGAAATTAAGGTACTGATTACAGTTAAAAGATAAATAAAGCATTCACCATATAGATGGGTAAGTGAGTATGTTATTGTTTTTCAATAAAAAAGTTAAATGTTGTTGAAATCTTGTTCCCATCTGACTAGAGTATGGTGCAAAGATTACTATCTTTAATAATAAAATCTTTACATATAATATCAATGTTCTCTCAGTTAAATGAGATTTGACTGTGTTGGAAACATTCTATATCTAAAAACTTGAGGTGATGATTTCTAAAGTCTAAAATAAATGATTCATTATAATTCATATGCTGCTCTATTTGTTATGTCTCATTGGAAGTTATTTTACAAGAATGATCATTGCTCCTTCTCTTAATTATCAGAAAGTTGCAGGTTTCTCAGTATATAACACTGACAATCATTATTGCAATGAAACAGTTGAGAAAGCTCATGGTTAATTTATTACTATGGACTTTAGAAAAACAATCTGATAAATTTTCATTGTCTTCTTGAAGATTGAAATTTGATGTTAAATTAGACAATTCACAATGGGTTATAGGGGAGTAAGACCATGAAATCATCCCTACGTTGTCAATTTTCACTCATCCTATCTCTAGCTACCTGACAATACACCAACCCAAACAATTCCACATAAATTTTCAACCTATAACACATGTTGCTGAATGTTCAACCTGCAGAAGAAAACAATCTGATGAACCTACAAGAAGACAATGAAGATTCATCAGATTGTTTTTCTTCAAGTCTATAGCACTGGGTCAACTATTTCAGTTTTTTTAATCATCACTTCATTATTAAATATAATAATGTTTGCATCATTTTCCAATCAGATACATTTAAGATTGTATCAACACCCAACTTTTTGTTCAAAAAAAAAAAAAAAGGAAAGATAGTTAATTGTTTTAAAATAAATGTTAGTGTCCCGGAGATGTGATCAGTCATTACATTGATTTTTATAGATCATTAACAAAAAGATAAGGTTTTTCTATGCCGTTGAAGGAACTGGCAGACTTGAATGTGACTTTCCACTTCTTTTGAGACCTAATTTTAGACTTTTTCTATATTGGTACAACTTATTAAACCAGAAAATTAAAAAAAATAGTAACTCGAATTATTTACTTGGTGCTATGAAATCTTACTGTTTTTATTATTAGGAATATAACGGAATTGTATGAAAATCTTGTTTTTCTTACTCCCAAAATACAATCTTTACTCTCTAAATTGTGTTTCTCGCTCACTAGGTTTTTTTATTTTATTTTTCCTTGCTAATTTTTATCTTAATGATTACATATAATTATGAGTGGTCATTTCAAAGGGATACAATAGACAGCTACGTGAAAATGTTCATGGAGCAATAAGGTATAACATACAAAATAATGGTTTAATGGTTTTCAATCACAAAATATGTAAGTTACTATCATATCGAGATTTAGAAATCATTCATATACATCTCAAGGCAGATATAGAAAAAATTAACTAATTTGAAAACTAAACTACAATAAATATCACAATAGAGTTGAGAGTTGAGTTGCATGCAATGTATTCCTTCAATAGTTTCTTACCTAAAATTTCAGAGGCTCTAACTGAACAATGGGACACAAACAGTCCTCTAGTGATGGTTACTTGAAATTTTATAAATCCTAGTTTGCGACACATCCATGGATTAGTATAGCAGAACATTAGCTTCTCATAATAAACTGAAAAAGTAAACTAGATGTGTATAAAGCTCATCCAATTCCTTACTAAAAGGTTTTAATTTAAAAATTCATACAAATTTTTATATATATTTAATGTATTTATACTAGTTATTTGATTGGAAATCTTCTTACCAAGATTCTTGTTCAAATTTTCAGTATTGTTTATGGATAATTATCACACTTGCTGGTTATAACTTGTTTCATTAAAAAGTAATTTTTATATTTACTTTGTCCTCAAATAAGTCCAATACTAGACCACCACACCTAAAATAAAAAAGGAGAAAAATGTTGTTGAATAGCATGCTTCCTTGGCATATGTTCATTGTTATGTAAAACCATGATTTCTAATATATCTATAGACCGCTTAATAAAATTATACATATATATTGATAATCAATACATTCTGAAAGCTGATTTATCAATTGGATTTCATTGGAACTGAAGGAAAATACTAAAATCTTTCCCTTTCTTGATTCAACATCATGAACATATGTGTATTACTGGTAGATTCACTTTAAATTATTGTTACCTATTTAATTATAATAAAGCGAAATCGATTGGTATTTTCAGAAAATCAGTATTTCTATTAATTAACAACCTGTGCAGAATAAAACACTACATGTCAATGGGTTTTTAGAAACAGTTCTCAACTATCGCTCCAGTGGAGTGAAATTAAATCTATTTATATAATTATTATTATTACTTTAATTAGATCACAGCTATAAACTGGGAAAACAAACCTCAAGGGATCCTTTTCAGTGGACTTGGGTCTATACTTTTGTGGCACTCACAATAAGTGGTATTGAATTTACCGCCATTGGAGCGCGGGTTGTGAGCTAGTACCATTTTTTTTTTTCAATTTTTTAATATTTAATATTTTTTCTAATAAAAGGTAACAGAAGTATCTATGATATAAATTTTAATTTTAATTATAGATTACGTATTTTTTATATCCAATTTAATAATTTTAGTAAACATACGGTATTCTATACTAAATAATGCTATACAATGCTATTGTTTACTAAAATTCAAATGCATTGTACTTTTTTTAAAACTTATTCATTACTACAATAAAAAAAATAAAATATTTATATGTACGTAAAATTTTAATTACCTGTCATTACTCATGTTGTTAAATTATACAAAGAAAAAATCGATTATCCAAATAATTTAAAATCTCTTTCAATTGCTCATCTAATGTAATTAAACATATAAAAATAATGTAGAAAATATAAAATGTTTATTTAAATAAATTTCAAATGTAGGAATATTTGTATTTGAATAATTACATTTTGGAAAAGAACGTTCTAGAACCAGTCGCGGCGGATGGTGGTGGAGGGAAGCACGATCGGCCAGTAATGCAATATTACCTATAACTTAATTAGTTCACAACAGCCTGGACAGTCTCTTTCCTTCTTCAGTCCGTTATTAACAATATTGCTCTGAGGTTCAGTATTAAAATGTTTCATTTAAACTGATGGATGAATATATATGTGTTATGTATAAATTAACTTTAATAATAATAATTGTCGCAAAAAAAAGTGAATTTCAAGATTGAAGGCACGGCCATATTGAAACTCTTGCCGATGGAGAGAAATAAAAAAAAATTGAGGTAATTGATCAATTTCATGTTTATTAATAAACTGTGATATTACAACGAAGAGATTGCATTTGGAATAATGAGTTTCATACGGTAACAGCATTTATGAATAATAATTATAACCAGAATTCGAAACAGATAGGTAACTATTTTATAAATTTTTGAAAAGTTCAGTAAAGCTTAAAAGGAAAAGTATAGTTTAAAAGCCTGTAGAATAAAGAAAATATACTCAATTACATTAATCTTAATATATAAATATACATATTGCTGGCCAAAATCCAATTTTTAGTAATTAGTCAGAAGTTTATTATATAGATTTTTGTATGTTCAGTGTTGGTATATTATGTGTTATGTATTATTCGGAAACATTTTTTATATAAATCAGTTGTAGTGTTATGAAAAAAATGATTATAAAGAAGCAATCTAAGCATGAAAATAACTATTTCGATATCAGTTGAACAAACAGAAAATTATGTCTTCTTTGCAGAAAGGTTAATTTCTGTATAAGTATTGGGAAATAAAACTCATTTGAATTTTTAAAACACCATTCGTTCATAAATAATGAAGATAAGCTTTCGATTTTCTTCCTAATAAATTTATCTTATACCTCTGATTCAGTTGATCAATTGATTTTAACTCTATTTTGAAACGTAAGTAATTAAAAAATGATCAAAACATTTATTAAGTAGTATCAAGTTTCTTTTTAAATTTAAGATAAGTATTTATAGTAATAAATAGTTTTATATTAGTTTTAAGCTAGTTTTTTGTATCAAATTCTTACTTTTTGAGTTGTGTCATAGTTTTTGCCAAGGTGTGGTTATATATATATTACATACAACATTATATAACAGTTCATATATATATATCTATATGAACTGTTATTAATTATATATAAGTTACGGTATGAGTCAGGTGTTATTCGATGTCAGCTGACTGAGAGGATCAGCTGATCGAATGTATATAAGAGCTGTAACATAGCAGTTCAAGCGTGTTAGATCTTATTCCTTCTTCTCTTTTTTGACATTTTGCTTTTGCCAATACTTAACT
>NW_027107730.1:110874-171512 GCF_000696795.3 Halyomorpha halys | reverse complement strand
ATGACAGTGGGACTCTATATCTTTAATATTAACAATATGACAGTGGGATTCTATATCTTTAATATTAACAATAACACTAGAAAATCTTGGAGAACATTATTTAAAGTAGAGTAAAATTGCTGAAATATCAGCCCTAATAGAGCTTCGTTCAATAGTTCCAGTGATATATAATAGTATGAAAATAATATTAAAAATAAAATTTTATGATATTCACAGATAATGTTGGAATATTAATAGCTTATTTTCTAAAACTTTTTCCACGAGTTCATTAGAATTTTTTTCACTTTTCAAAACATAAAATAAATTCAATAAAAATGTATCATTATTGGATTTAATGGACCATTGCGTAGGAAACTAGTACATGACAGAAACAAACGTTTTTACTTTTTATCAAAACTTTCATGACCTTCACTTTTATTTAATACTCGTTTTAAAAATTTCATCCCTGTGAATGTTACCCAGAAAGATTACCGAAAAAATCGAGCTATTTATGTATGACAAATAGCTATTTATGATGACAAAGGTTTTTTATATAACAACGATGCTATTATTATTGAACTTTACTAAGAGATGTGTTACTCAAACTTTCCTTTCCATGAAATGGTCCCTGAACGCATAGGAAACTGTTGGCAGACGAGAGCAACTGTATTCAATCATTTAGAGGAAATAGGAAAGGAGAAGGTAGGTCACCTACGACTTGGAGTTGACAGGCGATAAAGGAAGTATGCATGCTAGTTGGGTTTTCTCGGTCTAGGAACTAATGTTCAATTCTTATAAATACTAACTGTCATTTGATTTATCATTTTAACAGAATCAGTCAAATCAAATAAATTAAAACATATTTCGGCTTAATTGAATGATAAAGCGTTATGCTATTATATCATTAAATTTTTTATTAATTGTAACCTTATATTAGCTTGTTATTTGAGAAATTATTGATCGGATTACTGTCGCTTCAACTAATTGTGATAACCAAACTGAGGATCTCTATGGTCCGTAGCTCAGTTGGTTAGGCCTAGTCTTACCAATTTTAGATCTGCTGGCGGTGTCGGTTCGAATCCGGCCTGGGGCGTGTACTTTTTTCTTCGAATTGTGGTCCCACAAAATGAAAAACTAGATCCCCAACCATGATTAGGCAGTATAGGCCTCTAATGGGAGTCTTGGCCGAAAAAAAAAGAAAAGTGCATGGTTTAATACAGACACCAATGTCATAACTACATCATTTCGATATCTCGTTATAACCTAATGCCATTTTTAGTTGTTATTATCTTTAAAATGATTCTTTCATTACTCACCCTTGGTATTTAATTGGATTTTTTTTTTCATAACGTTTATTATTATATTATATCAGGTCTTGTATTCAAATATATATTTTTAATTCAAATTTTTTCTTTGACACGTCTGTATTACGGATGAAATCATCTAACCTATAGTCGTCCGTTATAAAAAGACAAAACATTTTGCTGAACACTGTTAAGTGATGGTATAAACAGAAAGTATTGCTCCTTTCTAGAGATCATATCCAATGCTACTTACAGAATAACTGGAAATATGGCCTAAGGTAAATGTTTCCCTGGAAGCGGAATACATTTGCCCGGGCCTGTTAACTGTTTGAAGCAGCTCTCTGAAAAACTTAGGAAATCCCCCCGGGGCAAGAGGCAGCCTAAAAACCTTTTAGGCTTCAGCTGAAAAACGCTTTCGGCTCCTCCCACTGCTTAAGCAGCTACGCGCCATCCCAGGCATGCTTAGGCTGACATTAAAGAATTTTGATTGACGTTAAAGTTGTAAGAATTCTTTTTGAAATTCGTTGTAGAATGCGGGTTAAAACTTAAAAGGAAGCTAAAAAAAATTCAATATTATAAAAATAAATGTTCTCTCAGTTGTATAGTTTATTATTATATATCGGTTTATTTATTATTTTAATTTATTTTCAGTTGTTATAAAACTATAATTATGGAATTCCAGAAGAAAAGAAAACATCACTTTAGACGTCAAATTTTATTACTTATAGGATTAGTTGCTTACACTTTTTATAGAAACCGTAACAAATAAAATATCAATCTAAATATAAAAAGTTTAAATTGTGTACAAAATTTAAATAAAAAAAAAACAACAATTATAGGATGGATTTGGTACTTGATAAATAGAATAAATAGTTATATACTCAGACAATTTGAAAATATTTGTAGAGTGTGATCTGAACTTACTTCTTTCCGATTAGAATAGACTAATCGTCCCCAGGATCTACACTTAATATTCCTTTTATATTTCAGCTTATCTTATCTGAATTTTCAAAATAATGCCAAGGCTATTATAATCATTCAAATTTAATCTATAGATCTCCAGCTATCGTAATTAACTAATTTATATCTTTAATCGGCAATAGGCCCGATAAATATAGTAAGGTACGAATGGACTTGTACACAAAGAATATAAATTATTCGCTTTATCTATTCTTATAATAATCCAATTGCAATGATTTTCTTTTGTTGTAATTAATTCAACCTTCGATTTACGAAATTTACTTTTAGTTGTATAATTTTTGAGTTTTGAGCAAATTTAATATTATTACATTCATAAGTTTTTTTCATCCTCATTCACCGAGATTTTCTCTATTATCGAAAAATTTAAGAGATTTGAGAAGAATACTTTAGGCAAGTTTAATCAACATTGGCAAACCATAATAACAAATAACCTACAAAAAAAAAAAAAAAATTGGTCCACCCTTTCAAAAGATTTTTTTCTTTAGGGTAGTGATTCCAAAACCCCCGATATATTTCCTCCTCATATCATAAATGGCGTCGGCCATTTCCAAATAAGAGGCTAAATGAAGTAATTTTATTTTATTTTTTGTCATTAGTGGTGAAGGTAATGTTCAAAATGATGTCTCTATGATACCTTTTGATGAAGTATTGTGGTAGATATGGCGTGCGGACACAAAACACCTTTGAGAAATAATATATAAGGATCCATGGTCAACCTCAAAGATGTATTATGCAAATTTTATTGATTATAGAAAAAAAATTAATATTTAACCACATTCTTTATTTCTTAATTCTCTTTGGTTTTTACACTCCTAGTAAAGTACAGAAAATCCAAACTTCTTACAGAAACGCATTTCTGTAGGTTCTAAAACGGTCACTACCCAATTAATTGGTTTGATAAAGTATCGCATTAGAAATTTAAGGCCTTTCTTTCGGGTTTCGCCTTTTAATCTTAAACGGTAGATCCAAGTGAAAAATTTATTGAAAATAACAAACTAAAAACATTAAATTATGCGTTGTATGATTGTCATACAATAATTCCTTCATAAGCTACTTGTTCTTGCTGTATATGGACTTCAAAAAACCAGCTATTCGTATTGCTGCGCCGATTTATTACATTAGGGTACTCATTAGACTCATACGTTAAGGTCACTAAATTTATTTTATTTATGACTTATTCACTAGGATCAATCGTTTACGATTTGTAGATGAAAAACCGAAGAAAAGGTCTGAAATTTATAATTAATTACTCTATCAAATTAATTAGCTGATTCATAACCATTATAGGACCTCCATGAATGCTTTCTATGGTAAGATTGGTTTCATATATAGTAGTATAGCTCAATTTCGGGCTAAATAAATAAGATTTTTGGCTCACAACAATTTAAGATTTATAACATATTATTTGCCGGAATTAATTAGGTAGAAACTGATTCGACACAGAATTTATTGTTGTTTGATTTTATATACTTAAAAATTTTCACTACAATGAACCGTTTAGGATTTCCGAAAAATACCTAATTTGTTACTTTTTCAAATTAATTAGCTATGTAGTAAGAGTTTTATAACCAAAAGCAAAATTATTTCATTTCAGTAATGCGTTTCTGTGTTAATTGTGATAGAAACTCATTTTGAAAGTTATTTGCAGATGTTTATTCTATGAATTCAATTTTATGCCTGTTTTTCCGCCTCATTCGTTTTTTATTTCTTTCTTTATTTTTTGTATCCAAATTTTTGTTTCCTAAATATTGATTGTACAATAATTAATATGTATACGCCCTTATACAATATATTTTTTTCACTACTTATTACTAAACATCTATGTTTTACTTGGTAAAAACAAACTGAAAGAAAAAAAAAAACAATACTGAAATGATGATATTTTACAGTGATATATGCTTGGTTATTTAATGTCTATTTCCACGGGTTGATTTTTTTTGTTCAATTTCCTATTTATGATATTAATGGGCTTAAAGAGGTAGTGCAAAATTATAATAATTTATGGGTTAATTTATGTTTTGTTCATGTGTGGTGTCCATATTTGTGGTTGATTTAAAGAGGCTCGATTAGGGACAGGCATATGCTATGATAGCTCGGTCACATCACTGCTTTATAGGGTATTAATTTATTTCTCGCGGATAATTTGGTTTGTTTATTTAAATATAGATACATTTTATTCATGATTTTCTTTTCATTTTTCTATTTAAAAAAAAAAGTTTTTTTTGTAATTTCCTTTGCATGCCTTATTTTTAATTAAATAATAAAAAATAACTATTAACATTTAGAACTTTTAATGGATTACTTAACTACCGTAAATCGGCAGCCTGAAGAAGAACAGACAGAAGTAATAAGGAAGAGAGAGGATAGCTTATCAAATAGTTGTCCTATTAATATCGATTAAGGGAAGCTGAAGGCACGCAACGGCTTCCTCCAGAGCTCGGCCCTTTGTCGTTACTTTTATCACTACTACTTCCTAGCCAGTCCTTTCACAATCACAAATAAGTTTTCTCTTAAAACGTAATGTGCCGTTGGTGTCCGGAAATGTATTTCATCTAGGTATTACTTCAATCACAGTATTTTTTAGAAATATATTTTCCAATATCTATACCTATTAGAATTTTATAACTATTTGGTGTGTGGAAAATTGTTCTGAAAAGCAGATGAATGTTTTATAATGGGAAATATTTCGAGAATAGTAAGATTAATATCATTGTCTGTCTTATCCAGCTCATTATGGAATTATAATTGCATTGTCTAACAAATTCAACTCGCCACTTCTAAGTTTCTTGATTTTATGTCGCCATTAATCAAAAGTAATTATGGAAAAATCGGTTAAATAAATCACTTACTTAGAAACAATTTTCATTGCCTGTTACACTGGACGATGTCTTTCAGATAAACAATATTGCAATGGAATTATGGAACTGTTTTGAATTTAATTCATCACCGAAAACATCTCGCAAAAAGTAAAAGTTAAATCTTTACCTTCTATTATAATAGGTGGAAACGACCTGTTCTTATTGAAGTGAATAAATGGCCTCGAAAACAAGAAACATAAACAAACCAACTTGAATTTGAAGTAATAAATATTTAGTGTGGCTTACACATACAAAAAAAACTTTAAATATGAGTTAAGATATCAAAATAAAATCTGTTCTTACCTATTGGTGTGAAATGTGCTGTCTTTTGTCTTTATAAAAAATATGAGAATTTGTTTTTGGAATCTTCTTTCTTATATCTTACCGTTCTTTGACATTTTTCTCTCTCATATAGAACTTTGAGTTATAAAATAATGACCTATTAATTGAAATATATCAAGGTTACACGTTGAATAACTGTGGAACTTTATAAAAAAAATGTAGAAAAAAAAACAATCTGAAAATTAAAAATGAATGTACTTTAATGTGGACAAAAAATGAGCATAATTTACTGATCGTTTATCTGTGGTTCGAAATAACCATAAAATATATTTTATTTGATCATTTAATTGTAGGAACTTTATTGTATTCAAATATGATTTGTCAAGTATAAAACAGATTCAATCTGTATAGTGCCATTTTTTCAGAAAAAAAAATACAAGATGAGGTCAACGAATAGAACATGCAACTTTACATCGAAAACTATAGTAGTAAAATGAAGAATACAATACACATTTCCAATGTGAGTTGGAAGGGGCTGGAGTTGAATACCTATCACCCCCCTACCTATCATGCCCGCAAACGCAACGATATTATAAAAATACTTCTCACTTTCACTCTTTTGTTTTTACTATAGACGATTGGAAAGCACATTTCCTTCCCCTTAACGTAGTTTTATTATTGGCTATGAATAATGGTCATGTTGGGGTTAGTGGGAGGAATCAAATTAAAGAATTTTTAGTTTTCTCCTTTTACTGAAGCACACACCTAGTCCCCATTAGAGTTATTCTACTGAAGATTTTCTTTGACAGAGGGGATTTGTTATATAGTGCTTGGTGGTGAATACTTTGTAAAATTGACGAGAGATACCAAAAGCAAATGTTTTTAAATGCCTAATTTTATTCATTCAAAAGGGTTTAGTGTAGACTTCATACTTACCATATATAACAATGTTTTATTTTAATAAAGTTTCATAAACAGTAGTAAACATCAGATGGTGGGTTTTGAAGTCCACTTCACTATTTCAAAACTTAATTTTTCCCAAAAGGAAAAAGACGGCAACAGACAAGGACAGTCATAAATAAATTTGTCAATTTCAGAAACATCCACTATAAAACATACTTTAAAGTTTTAGTAATTATTTATTGCAAACAAAAACAACGATACTAATCATCACATAATAGTTTACTATTACAATAATAATTTGTTAATATTGACTTATGTTTGCGTGCTAAATTATTAAATTTTGAAAAAATTATACAGCACGTTTCAAACGAGACCATTCACACCGACCTACGCATTCCGATTGTAACAAATCACATTCATATGACTTACAAACTGTTTCATAACACGCTACATGGACGTTTCCGTATATTTATAGGACAGTTGGCAACACATGGAATTTCTGACTTAACTCAGCGTAGACTGAAGAGGAGTTGGATGCGGGACCTCCTACTGTAATAAAATAATTTACTTAACGTCAGGAGACACTTCTGGGTGCTATCTCCCTCATGCCATACCTGCATAGAACATCTCATTTGCTGGTTGTAAAGTACATTTACAGGTGCAAATAAAAAAAATTCCAAATTTTTTCCTGATTTTTTCTTTTGTCACACCAGAATAATCATCGGAACTAACCTTAAGCATCCGTCATTTCTCTTGAAATGGCAGCCAATTAATGGTTTCATATAATTTCGGTCATTTGTAAAGATAAAAAAAAATATCAGCATTGGATTTTCATCTTAATACTAGAATGTTATTAAAAAATGCTTCATATTTTTTCTTTGTCTTTACAAATGGCCGAAATTATATGAAACCACTAATTGGCTGCCATTTTAAGCGAAATGACGGATGCTTATGGCTAGTTCCGATGATTATTCTGGTGTGACAAAAGAAAAAAGTTGGAATAGTTTCGACTATCCTAACTTTTTTCCTGAGGTTAATTTTTTTATTCGATTTTAGCATTCCACGTATCTTGAAACGTAAAACCTCACATTTTTTGGTACAGGGAGAGTAATGTATCAATAAGTGACGTCTATGTACAACCTAACCATTCAGGTTACAAAACATACGGGTCGAAACAAAGGTTTTTATGGGCAGATGACTTCCCAGGATAAACTTCTGTAACCGACCAATAAAAAAAAATTACATCTCCCTGTACCAAAAAATGTGAGGTTTTACGTTTCAAGATACGTGGAATACTAAAATCGAATAAAAAAATTAACCTCAGGAAAAAAGTTGGAATAGCCCATATAAAATTTTTGTTTTGACCCGTATGTTTTGTAACCTGAATGGTTAGGTTGTACATAGACGTCCCTTATTGATACATTACTGCATAATTCGCTATGTAATTATTATGAACAGGTTTTATGTAGAAAGTAGTTCATGATATTTCAGACTTAATGCTGATATCATATTCTTATATTCGTTGGAATAATGATAAGTAATAATGAACTTGTGTCACACGAGAGACAAAAAGGAAATTGCGTTATCATCGAGAAGTGTTACAAACACGTTTAAATACGAAATAGCTCAGCAATTATAAGGATCGAGTTTGATAAATGACCTAGGCAGAGTTACACGAGAGAACAGCCTTCTGTTCTTTAAAGGAAGGAATTACACAAAAAATACTGAATCATGTAAGGGTTCGTGAGGGCAAACCTCTCACGCAATATGTAGGTAAATAGTCGAGAGGTTATGGCTTCGTAATTAGGGGCACGACTCTGTTTACTAGTCATAGAGCAGTGAGCCGTTTCATAGTACATTTTTGTTTAATGCGCATAGCAACTCCATTTCTATTTATTGCTTAAGAAACGCTTTATTTTCGCTATTTATTGCATAGCTAATATTCAATGATGTAATATCTAAGAAATTATTTATTCTTCAGCCTACTGTTTTTATATAAAAATCTGAAACCTTTATAAGTCAACGCCACAAATATTGTAACGATAATAGAACGAAATAAAGAGACGATTGGGATCTAATAGGCAAGAGGCTAGAAAGAATGTGTTATAGCCTCTCTAACTAGTCGTTCAGTAAGATCGTCCAGCGTTCTTCATTTTTGCTCCTGTAACTAGAATAATCTAACTTGTTGCAGTTACAACATTAAACATTATGATTAATAAATCATTTATATTCTTTCCACTTTATTTTAAAAATAATTCATGGATATAATTCTAAGTCTTTTTTTGTCTGATCAGATTTGTCCGCAGGGTAATATTTCAAGTTTGTCTGAGAAATAGACACCAATTGGCGAAAAGTACTGGTTAAGTCTTCCAGGTTTTTTATTTAAATAAATATCTTGTTTGTTACTGGAAATTGCTCAAATATATTATTCAATGTGCATTTCTAAAATTTTTCCTCTTCTGTAAATGTTTAATCCTCAATAGAGAAATAAGGAGGAAAATACTTATTTCCTCCAACAATTTTCTTCAGTATGTAATTTAGTTGTTATAAATAATTAAGTATGTAAATAAATATAATTAAAATAAATATATAGTTAAGTTGTAATTAAATTTTAATTATATTATCTTTTTAATATTAATAAATATTGTAAATAATTTTAATTCAAACTTGAGATCAAATACGATTAAGTTCTAGAGATATTATAGTTATAAATAAATACATTTTTAAAAATAGAAAAATCTATCATAAAAATTTTTAAAGGAATTTAAATGTCAACATTTTTTATTTATTATTACCAAAAATAAATAAGTATCACTCAATAATACTCATCTGAACAGTTGAGATATTCCTTGTGGATCAGTGACTGCGAGTTCATATTGCAATTTTCAGAAGGGGCTAGGTACTATGTAGGTGTTCCGGCCTATTGTTTCTTGGGGGAAAAAAAATCGTAAAAAAAAAATAAAAAACACTAGAAATAAATATTTAAAAGAATAAATATACCCATAAAAACTTTTACCAAATTATTTTAGCATTACTAAATAATTTTTCTTTATAAAGGGGTAAACTGCAAACTGAAAACTACTGGTAATAATTATTTTTTATTAACATGTTTATTTGTGATGCGTAATAACTTTCATCAGTCATCATTTTTCTTGAGCTCAGGAATTTTTCAATGAAGGATTAATTTAAAATCCTTAGAATTATTAATTTTAGAAATTTCAATTATAATGTTTTGTAAAAAAATATTTAATACAGAGACAGGAGCTCACAATAAATTCATAAAATGGACATTGTTTGTTGCTACTAATCCCTCCTTCTACATTTGCTGTTGGTATTGATCCATTTCATGGAAAAAATTTCTTTCTAAAGTGGATTAGCCTTTTCACTGTAGAAGAAAGGATGAGCACACATAAAGTTTTTCTCTTTAGGTTGTTAGTCGCACATCCACTCAAATAATGTCTCCCTTCTCCATTAATTAAAATGTAGAACTTTGATCCTTAATAATGATTAAGGGAAAAAAAGTAGTATGGATCTTTTTTTTTTTTCTTTTTGTTTCGATCAATGTGCTATTTTAGAGGTTGTTAGGTCAACCATCTATCATTGTTGTAATATAAAATGAATAATTATGAGCTATGAAGGAATTTCCCGATTACCTACAGGAGAAAACTGTTTTCACGCATCCCTCTAAAAGCGACAGAGGAATCGGAAACAGCCGACAGAGACCGATCTCATTCCATTGAATACGGCTTTTTGTTGAACTGTTGCAATATAGGTAGGACCTGAGTTAACGGGCGTTTTTCTCTCGTCAAACAAACCTTAATTATGAATTTTCATAGGAATAGAAAAATAAAAAATTGTAGATATAATTTTTTAAGTACATTGTTTTGTTATGTTTATTTGAAAAAAATAATTAATGATTTATCATTGTTTAAAGTAAAGGAAGAATATGAAATATAAAAGAAATTGATAGTTATTATTTTTTTTTCGTTTTTTTTTTTTTTTAGAATAAATCTGATAACAGTCAGATCTTACATTCACTTACCTATATCTACAAGAGATTTTCATTCTGAATAATAAAGAATTAGTTGTTTTGATATATACACGGATCGACTCATCTCAGGTGGTAAGTGAAAGTTGTGTGTGTGAAGTGCTCACCAGATTTTGTTTCGGATGCGGCAGTTTGAGTATTTTTCGTGGTACAAAAGCATATTGTGTTTATATGATTTTATGATGAAATATTGAATATGGCAGTTTGGTAGTTTGAATTTTGTCCAAAAGAACACTGTGTTGTATAGTTTCTTGTAGAGCAGTTAGCTGAATGATTAAAATTATACTTTTGGATGAATTTAGGAACGCATTTAGTAGGTCGGGGGATCCCATACCGCCATATTATTTATGTACGATGGGACGCTTCCTCCCTTTGGGAGTCAAAAGTTAAATTCTGTCCTTCTCGGTATTATAAATATTTCACATGAGCTAACCCGTCACTCAAGTGAAACTGGTAGTTGCATTAGTAAAGTTATATTGGATTCGTTACCGATACCGTGTACCGTCCTTGCCTTGCACTGCAAATTTGCGGGAAGCACCAATTACTGCTAATATTCTCTAATGGGAAGTTGTTAACTGGGACCAATGAATTTGTGAATGTGTTAAGCTAAAACATTTTGAACTTTCTCATAAAAGCGGAACATATTTTGGTGTTATAGAAATTTACCGTAATTTATGATAATTCAAGGTGTCAAATACTTTTAAGACCTAATATTTTTTTATGAAAAATACAACCAGTAAATTAAGTTTGTGTGCGTATAAACAGAAAGTTCTAAAAACTAAGCCCCTAGTTGACCTCAAATACCATTAAATAACTAACAAGAATGCCGAGCCTGATGGATATGTTGAAATGTGATTATATGATAAATGTTAAAATTTCATTTATAAATTAGTTTGAACAATTATTAATTATTTATTATAACTTAAAAATCATACATAAAATCTTTAGACATGAATGTCTCCTAAACATAACGTTAACGGACATATCTTCAGTTCAGATATTTTAAGTTAGAACAATTAATTCTGAATAGTTAGAAAATTTTAAAATAATAAAGAAAATATTAAAATAAATTTTTTTTATTATTTGGTTTTACGACTTTTGGAATATTCCTCTCTCATTTAACATATTGAAATTGTTTGCATGTTGTTAAAAATGATCTTTTTAATATTCTTTTGTATACTCCTTTTTTATTATTAAAAAAACAAGAACAAATATATGCAAACATTAACATATGTATTACAATTTTGTATGTCATTTTGTTGCAATAGTGTTATTTAAGGTAAATATGCCGAGTCCACTGAAGGCAGTTTCACAATAGCATGCAATAATAACTATGCAAACAGACAATTATAGCGAGTAGGGTGCTCGATGTACATGTCACAATCTCACAAGAGGAGATCATAACACAAAAATAAAGGCAATCCTTCCCCGCCGGACCCGCCCCGCCAAGACCACCGCAGAGCGACGGTCCTATATCACTTTTGAAATATTAGCTTAATACGGGAAGAGAATACTTTAAGATAGTTTAATCGAGCAATATTTAAAAAGCACCTGAAATTGAAAAACGTCATGAAAATATAGCCGCTATGATCACTGTAAACTAAACCACGATTACAATTCGCACTGTGATGAGCATTATTCTATTCTCTTGTTCAAATGAGAGTTTGTTAATATTTTTCTTATTTGTAGTAATTTTTCTGAACTGTTTCTGATGGCCTGCTGTAGGATGTTCTATGAAGTGTCCAAACTTTTCCCAAGACTTCTTTTTGTCTTCTCTCTGTTGTGTATGCTGTCCACATGCTACCCCATTTCTTCTTGTGTTTACCCCAAGTTTTTTTTTGTTTTTTTTATTGCCTTAGTTTGTTATATCCTCCGTCCACTCTATTGATGTGGTTTTCCGATTAATTAAAAGGATTAACAAATACAGTGTTTCGGAGTATACTTCGAAAATGACTTATTCTATCTTTTTGAATTGATACCGATATGTTTTCTTCAGTGAATAATGATTCATTTATTGTATCTCTAATTCTTCAATCGAAGATTTACAATCACATAAGTACTTTGAGGGCTTAAAAAATGAACTCTATAACATTTTTGTAAAATTTAAGTCCAATGGGTTATTTTCTATTAGTTCAACAATTCTTTATTTTATATATATCGGTATATTATATATAAAAGCAATATGCAACTTATTAAAAAACAAAACATAAAATATGTAAAATAGGAATGGTTTAAAATATCATGATATATATATATATATAGGAAATGGAAATACATATATAGAATTCATAGAAAAGAATATGTGGAAACATATAAATCCCATCCTGGTTAATAAAGCAAGAATGTATTTTTTCGAAAAATGTAGAAAAATATGTAAGAAAAACTGGTAAATTTATTTCTAAACTTTTGAATTTCATTCAGGATTGGCACCGTGTAATTTCGTTTCGTTTCTCCGGTGTTTTTTTTTTAAATTTCACATCTAGAATATAAATTGTAAAATCTAAATAAGTATTTTATTTTAGGTCACGTTACTGTTCCAGGGCCATTGATTATGGCACGTTCATTGCAACATTTTGAGGTTTTGTCTTATTTGCTGTTAAATTAAGTTTTGATTTTTTATAGATACTATGTCTAGATAGTCTAAATGGTTTCCTTTATATATATCACGAGCTTCCAAAATCTATTAGTCCAGGTTTATAGTAATTAGATGTGGTTACTATTTAAGTCCTACTATGAAGGTAACGTTTTTTGTTGAAGGCTGGGAATTCATGTTATTTTTCAATTTCGAAACTGTTTAGCTCCCGCCTTTTATCCAAAAACTTATAAATTAAACTTTATAAAACTATTATCCTTCCCACTGTTCTTTATGGATGTGAGACGTGGCCTCTTACACTAATGGATGAACAGCGCCTTAACGATTCCGAAAATAAACTATTACGTAAAGTATTCGGACGAAAAAAGGATGAATTAACGGGAAAATTTAAAAGGCTACACAGGGCTGAATCAAGGGAACTCAACCAGGTAAATGTAATTCAGATTATAGCATTGTGGCGTACAAGATGGGCGTGTAAGGTTGTATGGCTTAGTAAGAGCGGATTCCTAAAATGTTAATAAAGATTTAATCGACTGATAAACGTCCGAACGGTAGACTAAAACGCTGATGGGAGGATTGCAATGAAACTGATTTAGTAGAATTGGGTTTGGATGGCCTTCACTGTAAGAATGTATGTAAAGAGCAATTGGTGGTATCGGCATTGAACCTGCGGGTTCGTTAGGCCTTTATTATTATTACTTCATTAAGATTAAAAGTGCTTCATTAGTAATTGAAATTTCTGATTATAGGACAAATGATTGCCACGAAAAATGTCTATATGAGTTCTAATTGCCTGATAAAGTCTGCTTCAGAATGTAAATATGTAAAAGGTTCAGCAAAAGGGGCAGGGGAATTATTTCAATTTATGGTCGATGGAAGCATTTGCCGTCGTTTTGTAAAGATAATGGCTTCTGTTTATCAATATTTAAAACTAATACCCATTTTTTAAGGTATTTAGAGCATCTTTCAACCTATTAACTAATTGTTTCAATACAAAATGTAAAAGTGTAAATTGCTGTATCATTGGCAAAAAGTGCTGTATCAACTTTTTTAAGTCCTTAACTGATGTGGTGAGCCGAACAAGATTTTTTAGTACTGCTTTAATTTTCCAATGCTAACAAAATTTTATCACTTTCATAGAATAATTCGTACAAGAATAAATAATGACCAGATCAGGTATTTCAATTATGAGCTGTTCATTACATTTCATTAGCATACATTAGTAAACTAAAATAAATCAATAAGGCAGTTATAATTAAAAAAAAACAGTATAAAACTTGCTTTTAATCTTTTTGTTTCAATTTAGTTGAAGGTTTTTTATTTAGATATAATATGAATAGCACATAGTTGGAGTACACATAATCTTACAAAGACTCCTGATCGAAGCTGTTGCCTAAGTGTCCGTCAGTTTCATTTCCGAAGGAGGTTCGAAGACAGATTAGGGGAGAGCTGAGAGACGGGGAAGACTGATGGGACATCAGCTTTGTCTGAGACAGGAGATAGTCATTTGCGGATTGGCCCGACTGGCGCAGGTGCTCTAGGGAAGGTAATGAGGAGCAATGCTCCTGTAGAACCAGCTGAGCATCGCAAACGGCACGACCTACTTGCCAGGCACCAGCTGCGCGATAATGTCTTCTTCCGAGGAGCCAAATCCCGTCCGGATCATTGCCATACTCTAATGTGTAGCAGATTCTGACTAAATGGCACCCTCTTTACACTCAACACTTATTTTAAAAAAAATCGATTAGTACATAAGTAAAAACCTTTACAACTTCGATTATCCTTTGATTATTATTATTCCTCAGAAATTATTGTATATATAAAAATTTATAAACCTTAGAAAAGCGTATTATTTCGAAAAGTACAAACCTGTCTTTGTAAAGGTTTTTTCTTTTTTAATTTATTATACGTTAGCCTATAGATCTGTTTAAAATGCAGTATTCTCACTACTGTTATTTATTTTTTAAATTTTAATGGTTAGAGAATTATTAATGTTTTGAGCCCTTTACGAATAAAGTCAATTTTAGTTTTACAGTGCTTCGGAGCGATGAGGGTTCGATTATCAGTTAAATGGATTTTATATGGATTTATTGCTATGTTTTCAGTTTATTATTCTTTAAACTGAACCTTTGTTATCCAATCAAGTGCTGGTAAGAAAAACCAAATAATAAACCAAAAAAAAATGCTTCTTAATAAAAGAGGAAAGTAAAATTAATAACAAAAAATAATGATTTTGGTACACTTAAATAAAAGAAATAATTGCCCTCTAATAGAAAGAGTTTGTTCTAAGAAACCAGTTAATTTGAAAAAGGGACGAGAGAAGATAATAGAAAAAAAAATGAATAAATAAAATGAGTAATATTAAAAAGTAAAATAAAGGTAGTGTGACTATGAATTAATTTTATATTTATTAAAATTTATAAAAGAATGTCCTGCAGCAGTCTGGGCTTCAGTCTTTGGGTTGAGGTTGGGTTTCCCAGGTTGTAGGTCACTGCTCCTTTAACTGTCGGCAACTGGGAGTGGAACTTCATTCCGTTTTTTTATGTAATCCTCTATTGACTCCATATGTAATTCGCGATGTAATTGGCTATTTATTATGAACCAAGGAGCATTAACTGCGATTCTTAGGACTTTATTTTGTTCCCCAGACTTCACAGCCGTACATCAGCAGTGGCCTGAGAATTGTTTTAAATATAAGAACAGTTGTTTCTGGTTTTAGTTTGGAATTTCTGTTAAGGATAGGAAATAGCATTGCTAACCTTGCATAAGTTTGAGTTAGTTTGATGTTGATATGATGATTCCAGGTGAGGCGGCGATCTAGGTGAATTCCCAGGTATTTTACTGTTTCACTGGCAGGATTCCATTTCACGTTTTGACTTTTGAGGATTAGATCCGGTGGTTCTGGTGGGCGTCGAAGAGTAAAAACTTTTGAGTTGCATTTTTCAATGTTCAAGCTAATCATCCATTTAGTGAAATATTGTCCTAAATCATTAAGGTGACTTTGCAAAGTGTTTCTAGCTATTATTATGTCATCATGTTGAGAGAACACAGCTGTATCGTCAGCGAACGGTGTGTGTGGACTGGACGATGTCGTGAAGGTAAAAGTTGAACAAAATGAGAGAAAGGACTGAACCTTGTTGAGTACCGGCATGGATTTGCTTAGGGTTGAATTTTTGTTATTAATTATTACTGAAAATGTTCTACCATTGAGCAATGAGCTCAGAATATTGTATAGGTATTTTGGAGTGCCTCCTTTCTTTAGTTTATATAGGAGACCTCGATGCCAGACCTTATCGAATGCTTGTTGGAAATTTAAGAACGCTACCAGGGTGTGTCTCTTTTTTTCGAATCCGCTAATTATAAATTCCGATAGTCTTGCCAGTTGGTGAGAAGTGGAATGACTGTATTGAAAACCGAATTGAAAATCAGGAATAATTTCGATGCTCTGAAAAAAAGAATTAAGATGTTTTTTTATAACTGATTCCAGTAATTTTCCGAAAATGGGTAATATACTGATAGGCCGTATAAACTTAAAATAAAAGAACATTACGTTCACCGTTGTGGTGTTTTCGCTTCGGGTCCGACACTGGCTGGCTTGGCTGTGTACCCGATAATAGATTCTTCTAGATATTTTCCTTTTTATTTGTTTTATTAATTTTCTATTGGATACTTAATTACTTTTATTTCCTGAATACTAAACGGGTGACTCTTTTTCCAAATATGCCAAGGAAGGTAGTAGTGTCACATCTGCCCCTCCTCTACACCTCTACGCACAATCTCTTGAGACTTATATTACATTAGGACGAATATTATGTAGTGGAGGTTCTAAAAAATGTAAAACAGGTTACTGTTTCATTTTTTTAATATTAGGGTTAATTTCATGAATAAGATAAAATGTTTCACTGAACTTCTTAATTTTCAAAGTATTAATAAAACAAAATAATAATAAACAATACGTCATTTGCTCGTTCACTTTCCACTAGTGCTCCACTCATCGAGACCTAAATGCGACTCACAAATTCGCGAGACTTTTAACTATATCTAAAAATATAGTGTTCTAATGGTGTTAAACCATATTGATGAAACCGCGTGTTTATTTTTTTATAGTTCGGGTTATTCGCCTTTTTGGTTTAATTTAAAGGACTAGAAAACCAACTTTTTTTTTTATTGAGAGTTAAAAAAAGTAATATTAAAGAAAATTTTCAGTAATCTTTTTTAATAGTACAACATAATTATATAATATTCAAAATTATATCCAAATGAAATTCAAATATTTTTTAACTGCTTTATGTAGAAAATCATTACTGATATAACAAAGAAAAATATTTGATTAGTCATTTTATATTTTTCTCCCTTTTAATGTGATTCGTTATATACAATGGAATTAAGACCCTTTTAACACGGGAAAAGTTTTTTTGTTTTAATTAGCGTAAATGATCAAAAGGAACATCTGCGGTGATGCTCAACACAAAAAAAAAAAGATTTTTTTTACCCCCAAAACGGTGCCGATTTACATGTCTAATCAAACCTCACCAAATCCCGGCAACCCAATTAGCAAACCTTTCTTCTTAGAGACTGAAATTTTAATTAAATGAACAGGTGGTCGGAAAATAGATCAATATTGAGAAATTAATCAGGAAATGCGGCAGCAACCATTATTTTATTTCCACTTTGTTTTTGTGGATAGTACTTATACAGTTTGTATGAAAGAGTACATTCGCTGGGCAATGAAGGATCTGTCTTCTTTTTTTTTTTCAAGGACAAAAGCGTACTGAAATGCTTTCTAAAATATGGTACCTTGGGAGGGTTATTACAGGTATCTTTCTACTATTATTTTACTACATAGCCCGAAAGTATCCTGATTGTCTATTTGTCTATTATGACAGGTACAAATAATTTTTTGAAAACAACAAACAAGCTTTGTCAAATTAAAATTTATATTAATTATTTATTTTATTATCCTTAAATGATATTTTGCAATAAATGTTAAGGTAAACTGATAGCACTTTTATTATAATTATACTTATTAATATTTTTATTTAATTAATTACCCATTGGAACTCGCAGAATCATGAATTTTGCGGTGGGCTTAATGTATCTCAGCGAAACTGGGGAGATCGTTTATTTATTCACAGAATAGATAAGATGAATTTATGATTAAATTACATACTGTTGTTTAGTGAACTAATTACGTAGTACATAATTAGTAATAATCATTAACATAATTTTAGTAGTCAAAATATTTAATAAAATAATTATGCGGTAGTTTTTTCGATCTTACTGCTGCTGTAACTATGATATAATGAAATTAATATCGCTGATTTGCTTAATAGTCCCACAATTAAAAAAAGAGCTTTAATGAGTTTTGTAATTTTCCACAGGAGAAAACACATTTGTCAATATTCATATATCAAACTGTACTCAATTTTTCTTTAACAACAGCATACGTTTAGTTGTTTGATTATTTTCAAGAGGTTTTTTGTCGAATCGTTATCTTGAATAGTGACACATTTTTCTTTGCGGTAAGTTAGACTATTTTTTTTCGTAAAATGTGGCATATTTGGATTATATTGTTCTGAGCATAACTATTTTTGAATTAGTGTTTGAAATGTTCACTATTTTTTTCGTTGTTATGATTGACTGTGGTCTGATTTTTTTGTACCGTTTCTTTTGATATTGGGCGAGTATTTTATAATGTTTTTTTTTTAATGGTATACATCCCTTATAGTTAGCGGGGGAGCCAATTCACAATTTTACACAAAACGTCTTATCTGTAAATTTTGACGGGCATTTTGAGAAATGGTGTTTACCTTAACCCCTGCACTCACCACACCATGCCTCTAAATTACCATGACTTTTTTATGACCTTACCTTTGACAGTTTGTACTCATTGGAATATCATCGCTTTTTTGCTTTGGTTCTACTCTCACTATTGCAGATAATAAATTATGAATTTAAAAAATGTGTTTTCCTTTTCATTATTTTTAATAGATACTGAACAGCGAGGAAGAGGTTTTTTTTATCTTCATTCATTATTCTGGACACGTAAACTACTTCCAATTACTGTGAATTTCGCTCGTCCTTTAATTCCTCTTCGGCTTACTATATGGAACCTTCCTAATCACCTCGTTTAACTATTCTTATAAGTGGAAAAAGTATGGTACTCTATTTTTTCTTCGTCCTAATGTTTGATCGGGGTTCTATAGTAGTCTATAGTTGATATCATAATTTTTTTGTGTATTTGGCGCTTAATTGCGTTGTCCGATGCATAAAGTATTTAGTTATTTAGTAGAGTTTTGTAAAATTCTTTTTTAATAGTATTTGATTTAGTAACATAAAGGTTATTGTTATCATTAGTTTTTGCTATAGGCTTATCAGTCGATAGGTTAAATTCAGTTTGATGATCCTATCTATTTCTTACTTTTAGAGGAGCAATTTCTTGATTATACTTTCCCATTTTCATAGCAGGTGATAAAGATTGAGGTGAGTCGATGGATCTATGGATTCTTTTTTCCGAAATGACTTCCTCAGTATGCTGGTTTACATCGATTTTCTCTGGAAGGTTTTTGATAAACTGGGCGGATCAGTTGATTCATCGCCTGATTGCATAAAGTAAGAAAGAAAAAAAAAACATAGAAATGAAATAAAGACTAAAATAGCAACAAAATAAGTCCTAGTATACGCCATAGTATAACCACACTCTATAAATATCAGAGACCAACTGGAAAAAAAATATATATATTAAAAATATTGGTAAATTTCTTCTGTAAAATTAGTATTATATAAGAGTATGGTTCAGAAAACAGATTTCGAAGTTTATTTACCTTGGGAGAGATCGGTGTCCAATCCAGTCCAAGCAGCACACGAATAGCATCCCCAGACAGTTGTGCCTGTGTTAATGGTCATTACTCCGAACCAATTACACGTCCCTAAGGCCCTTTGAACTAGTTGCATTTGTGTGATGATCCGTCGGTCCAGTACATTGGATTAATCGCTATTAAAGTGACTAATCCAGTCTCTGTGGTTTGTCCTTACGATGTCTTGTACATATATTAGTTTCGAATTCTCCTTAAGAAATTAACCGAATCACTTAACCCGTGGGACAATGTTCAAAGGGGCGGTTAGGATTTTTAGAAGAAATCCTAAAAATATTTAATGATTGCCGACGTTTCGGTCCTCTTTAACTCCTTAACTCGATTTTAGAATTATATAACTCAAAGTAAAATTAATGGTATGACGAACACTTAAACTCTTAAGACGGACGATCAGAAGCAGGGCTGGTTTTAAAGTAGTAGAAATCCGGTCAGTTTAGGATATATATTAGATTAAATTCCAGGTCAGTGAATTTATTTTTTGGAAAACTCAAAAAAATTAAACCCCGTAATGGTTAAAATCATTATTTTATTTAATAAGTGAAAAGTGGCCGATTTGTAATTGTCTATTATGACTTTATTTCTCTCTATAAATATACGTATTTAGGAAGTTATTATAGAAAAGTTAGATCAAATATTTTAAGTTAATATTCGTTTTTGCAGCCGGAGAAATCCTTAAATACGAATTTCTATTGTAATAAATTTTATGAATACATTATTTTGCTCAAAGTTGTCTCCTTACTTTACATTAAACGCACATTATCTAAAATACATGATACTGGTATGAGGTTTATCAGCACAAATTCAGCTTCCCAGCAGTTGTGCGGACGATGTATTTGGATGAAATTGTGTTTCTAATTTTTACGAAAATTCGTATAAGAAGGTATTGAAAAGACGGTAGAAACAAATCTGACTTTATTATTAAAAAAAAAATAGTTTATTTCAATGGAAGCGTCATTTGGTTTTTGTATTTTTTTTATAAATGTATCCTCAGTTAATAAAATCAACAATGTTTTGCTCTTATTCTGCACAACGAAATAAGTCGGTGGTACACGGAGGGCAAAGGAGAAAAACTAAAAAATATATAGTACCTTTTTCGTTAATTTTATTATTTATTACTAATATTTGTTTATGTCACATTTAACATTCTACGAAAAATTCCAGATTTTTTAAAACTTCTTATTCATTTATACCAGATTCTATCGATTAGTTAACAACGGATTTACTTATTTTCGATGTGTTTATAGTGGTATTGATAATTTAAACGTATATAATTATTTTTTAAAGTTAAATATTGAGTATATATATATATTGATATATTTAATTTTTTATAAATGTATCCTCAGTTAGTAAAATCAACAATGTTTTGCTCTTATTCTGCACAACAAAATAAGTCGGTGGTACACGGAGAGCAAAGGAGAAAAACGTTAATGTAAAAATTATATAAAGTTTTTTTTTTTTCGAGTGAACGCATTGGCTTGAACTCTCGGACAAGAGTCTACAATGTTTTGATCAAAAAAGGTTTCATTTTAATAGGCATATTCATATCCTTACCCTGCCTTGTTAGTCTTTTGCAGGTGGTTGGTGAGAACAATGTCAAGGTGAGAACTGTCTTTGATCTTCATTTATGTCATGTTATCTTATTCTGACCTAAATCTAAATTATAACTTAATTGGTGAAACATTGGTTGGTTAATTACTTATTAATTGACATTTAAGAGGCATGGCTTTGAAATCTTACAATAATATTTTCAGATAAATTTCATTATATTTTATCTATCATGCTACTCCTTTAAGTCGTTTCAATTTTCTTTCTGTTAATCGTTGTTAGTCGCTTCTTTGTATCTGAAATAAGAATTGTTTCTTTTTTAGTCTCGTAAATGAATGGTTACGGGTTTGTACTGCCAACGGTAAAGATAAATATTTTAAAAGATTGACCGTTTGTGAATATGAAGGAGATGATTATAGGTTTCGGTTAAGAAGAAGGTCTTGACCGCAACCCTGATCATATCCTTCATAAATAGTTTAATCTTAGGCTTGGAGTTGATGTGGATTGTTAGCCTAATCATCTTTGTAAATATTGTACAGGTTTCATACAATAAGCGTATACATGGAATTAAATTCAAATAACAACTATGTTAAATATGTGCTATGTTTAGAATATAACTTAATTTAGGAACTAGAACGTTTGATTTAATGCATAATTTTCAATTTTTATTTTGTTTGTTAACGAATATTCCTTACTTAACCTACTTTTTGGCGTAACCACATAAGTTTATTAAATTGGTTGATGCTTTCATGAATTAAATTTTTAATTATCATTGATTAAACTATAGTCTTCTTAAATCAATTATTATTCTTATTTCCTTCAGAATGAATCCTGAAACTTGATAAGTTAGGACTTGAAACTTCTGACTTTTCTTGTTTTATAAAGTACCTGCTAATTAAGTGTTTTTATAATTGAACTACAGGAACAAAGTTCCAAGACCTAATTAATTTGTAATGGTTATTATAATCTACCATTCTAATCTCTCTTTTTTTATTTAGACTTTATTAAGCTAGAAGAACCTTCGAATATAAAAAACAACATCGTTTCGATTGAAAGCACTTACTATAGTTGTTTTAGAGTTAGTCTAGTTTAATAAAAATACATTTCTTTATAGGAAATTTTTAGATCTTTTCTCATTATTATTCTAATAATGTAATTTATGTTGCTAAGTGCCTAGATCATTATAAATTCAACTGATCAATCCTTCCATTATAAATTCCTAACATCAAAACTCTGGTTTCAAACCTTGCTTCTTCTTCTATTCTTTTCAATCCTCTGAGGCACTTGAAAAGAATATGGTCTCGAGACTATTTATGTAAATACAGTTGTAAATAGCAATAAATAAAAAAAATCAACAATGATTCAAGCATCTGTCCATTTCCAACTCCTAAATGTGTTTTCAAAATATAAAACAGAAATCCATTATTTGATTTGTTAACATAAATTCATTAAGTTAAAAAAAAATATGAACAAACGAAAATGAAGTAATCATCAATTATTACAAAATTACCCAACTCAAATTGCAATACGTTACTATAGAATATTTTTAAACTTTTAATGAAAACATTGCATACCTTTGAACAAATAATTAAATGTTACGTGACAGATGAATAAACAGCATAGTATGAGGTACTACAGTTTAAGAAGTCTTCTATAAGCAGTTGTTTACAAAAACTAAATTTTTTGCGGACAATAATGTCGACGAAGATGATAACGCCACCTGATCTCTTACGTGTTATAAAGTATTAGAATAATATGACTCAGACCGAATCAATCCGATTCGGTCTCATAAAGTAATGGCACACGGATTCATGGTCCTCTGGTGGTGTTATATCTAGGAGCTTTAATTGCTCAAGATGAACCGGTTTCAGTTTCTTTGGTTCTCTCAAACTTTATATAGTTTATTCTCTGTTGGCGGTTAGCAAGAAGGGTGGGCCGGGTGACCAGAAGGAGAAATATCGTGTAGTGATAGATTACAGGAAATCAAATGAAAATATTGTGGACGAGCAATATCTTAACCCTTGCTTTGAGGATTTACTGGACAGATTGGGAGCGGCAACGGTATTTAAACACTCGATTTTAAACCAGGATTCTACCAAAATATAGATGCATTGCTCCTCATTTGCTTACCTCAATTTTTACCTTACCTCCCCTTTGGCGCGACAGGACTTAGGATGACTATTTTACAATGACATACCTGAGCCTGGAATGTCCCTAAGCCATCCTGCAGACTTCTGTAGTACTTTTTAGTTTGCAATTTTGTGTGAACTGCCATTATCTATAAGGCACATCATTCCGCACACTCAAATTATTGTGTTTGCTCAGTAACTCACCAGCACAGCCCCTGTGTCGGCGTCCTCTTTAGATTTCCAACGAGATATTCCTTCCTCCGGTTCCTCGCCTGTCCATGCTCCTTTTACTTTTATAACCTCCTCCGTTCCCTGGTTCTTCCCTCTCAGTTTCTAACACTTCTGCAATCTACTGCGTAGATTCTCTTGAAGAACCTTCCGTTTTTCGTTTACGATTCCACTTTCGCACCCGCTGGGCGTTAACCTCCATAACCTAGTCTTGGTTCACTCAGATGTAGGGACAATGTTTGGTAATAGGTTCCTCATTACTGCACTCAAAAATTTAGTGTAGGGACATTGTACCGCCAGGTAACCTATTGTACCACCCACACCCTTGGCATATATGGTCATCCCTCCGCCCGGTGCCTCTTGATTTCATTTGTCCATTCTTCTTTCCGGGTTTTTTATCCTATCCTTTGTGGTTTCTTGCTGATCTCTTCTTCTTCAAGAGTTCTGGTGATTTCTGGGCCGGCTGTTATGGACATAGGCCGCCTCTCGTCCACTTCTGATCATTGGTGTTCCATGATACCACTACTATCCGACTACTTCTCTCTGGCACTCACATGGAAGAACTCTTTAGCGCACTCCACAAAAGAACGCTCTTGTGATAAGCCTTTCCTCTTCCCGATCTCCTTAGCTAATTGGACTTTAATAATGGTTGATAAGAACAACATGCAAGCTTGCACTTCTTCTGTCTCCATCATCTCACTTAGTTTGTCTGTATTACGATTATAACAGGAAAGTAGTTTAGAGATGTACTAGCTGCTGTGTCTGTCACCTCTCCATGAATCACATATATGTTATCTTTCTCACTTTTTTCATAACTTTAATTTGATATAACCACAATTTTGCACATTTATTTATTTACTAGATTTTCTTATGTATGCAATTTTGTTTTTCTTTCCTTTTTTATAATTTTAATAATACTTTTCTCATACTGTTTTTATATTCTCATAATACTTAAACAATAAATTTTCATGAATACTATTTATGTGTCTATATTATTTCTTATTTTCTTATTTTATAGTTATTCTGTAATTCCTTCTATTCATGATGGTAGTTATCTTTTTTTTCCCTCTTAACCCTAATCAAGATCTGAAATTCCGGCTGAAACGTTGGCTCAAATTAAATAAGTTTTTACTTACTAGTGTATTTCAGTGACCGCACTTCAACCTTCTTTACTCTCATAATATTCACTATCAACCTTTAGTACATCATTATTAATAATAGAATCTAGGTATGTGCTTAAAGAATTTATTTTTAATAAATCTAGGTGATGTTTTGAGTTTTAAAAGTTAATACCCAGAACTTCTTATTCTATTATAAATATTTTTGATATGTAAATCCTGTGGCTTTGGAGTACCCAGGCCCTATGAAATAGTTCACCCAAGCTTCTGCTCCAGATGATGGAGCCCTAATCCGATGTTTTCTCGAGGATTGTTTGCTAAGCGCATTCCGTTTGCGTTCGTGTTATCGCATCTGTATTCTCTATGCATTCTTCTCTTTTCTTCGTTGCTGTTTTGATATCTCGCCGGAGTTGATCTTCTCTAACACGTTCCGACCGAGATTCTGCATCTTTCTATTTACATCGCATTCAACCATCATGGTAATCCTTTCATGGTTCCATTATTTACTTATTTTGTAAGTAAATATATACCCCCTTTTCTCTGAGATTGAAGAGGGGTTCTTTTCCCCTCTCTTCGGAACTCATCACTTTTTTTTCTCTATATCTCGTTGAGCCAAGTTTCGACGTAACATGATCACAGATAAAATATAACACATATACACTCCTAGGATTTTTCACCTGCTTTTTCACTCTATGTAATTAAAATAGTCAAAAAAATAAAAATAAATCATTACTTATTATTTGTTAAAATGAAATAGGTGAATTTCAAAACCTTTCATGAGAAAAACTGACTAATTTAAAAAATAGCTATAGCGAATTATGCTTTGTAACCAATGAAACGTTTGCAGCTCAAATATGAATAATTTTCGGTAAACTAAAAAAAAATAAATTTCAGTTTCAGCATTTGCTAAAAGTTTTTCTGAAGCTGTTCGGCTATTGTATCAAACATTAAAAAAAAGAAAACACATGATATTTATGTAACGGTTATATTAAAAAATAAAGATACCTTTCGAGTTACCGATCCGGTTTTTTTTTCAAGTATGTTCACATGTAACCTTTTTTCGTATTAAATAGTAACGGCTACGAAAATATATTTTTATTCCTGTATTAAATAAAAAGGTTAAAGTCATAGAGGTGGAAACTAAATTTTTCACATTTCAGTTTTAAGTCCAAAAATACAATGTAAAACAGCTAAACTATTAGTAGATAAGTTTAATTAAATATTTTATATACCTAAAAATTGTTTATAGACGTGAACAATCATTTTGGGGTGCTTAAAATGGAGCATAAGAAATTAGAGAATTTTATTACACAATTACTTAATGATACCTCATATCAATATTGAATCGCTTCACTAATTGAAGAAGAGGCTTAGAATTTTTTACAACAATTAAGAACATTAATTATTAACAAGAAAGATTATATAATTGTTTTAAATAATAAAATAACATATTGTGATGAAAAATGTTTAGTCTTCCAGCATCTCGGCAGTCGTCGTATCCACGACAAAAATTTTGTTATCAAGTAAATAATTTATAAATAGTTCTTTGAGAGTATATGATATATTAGTGTTGTTGTAAGCACATGTTTATGGTTTTGTTGAATTTGTTTTTTAGCAGCCTGAAGATGGGGGAAATCTCCCGAAACGTTGCTGATGATATGAAATAAACTATTGTATTTTAATAAGGAAGAATTTGTGTCATTCACTAAATCCATTTTAATTTTAAATTTAATAAGAAGAATTGACAAAATAGGTAATTAGACATAAGCTAAGGATTGCTTATTAATAAATTTATATGATACCCTAATGTTTTAATGTCTCATAGGGTAATTTGTGAACTGAAATTGATAGCCTCGGCAGAACAGCCTGCATAAAGTTTTTTAAAATTGTATTTAATGTATTATAATTTATTAATAATATTGTTATTTATTTAAAATTGTTAAAAATCATTTGTATAATAAAAGCTTTTTGAGATAGATTTTCCTTGAGGATGGCAGAATTGGCCGAAACGTCGGACTAATAAAGAAATATAAATTCTTTCGATACTAAAATTAAATTAAATTTATTTAATTTAATCAATAATAACCACTCTCAAGAAAGAGTAAAGTTTAAAAATAACGAGAATTATTATTATTAAGATTGGTTATTTATTTTTTCACTAGAAATCTTGTCTTACTGTAAAATTACTGAAAATGAGGCTATCCCTTAAATTAAAAAAAACTGTCATTATTTGTTTTAAAATGTTAAATAAATAGTTTGGTAATCAGAGTTCTAATTCATAGAATTCAGTAAGTCATTTGTGAGGTATGGTGCCGCACCGACACTTATACTTTCGACTAAAATAATTTTATTGCTTGAATGTTGACGATTTTAAAAGAAAACCACAGTTCTGTCTCTTATGTTTTTATTGATTTTCCATACATCTGTATATATAGTTTGTTTAGTATAGATAATTTTAATCTAACTTGGGTCCTTCAAGACCGTTTCTTGTACAAATTAAAACATTACTCTATGATATCCACAGATATAGTAGTACCTCAACGTAATTAAAATATGAATATCAAGGAGCAAGGTGTGTGAGTGTTAATATCACATAAAAACTCTAGTGTGCATTAAGACTAGAAGTTTGATATTAGGAAATTCGGGTTGACTTCTATCCTAGCTTGTTTCCTTTAGTTAATAATGTTGTGAAATAATACATTAAGTTTCTTTTTCAACCTTTTATTGATGGAAAATAAGCTTAGTTTAGGAAGTGAATAGATTATAGAAAAATTCTGATCCGTTGGATATCTCTAGAACCTTGGAATGCTTTGCTTGTGTAAATCGGAAATTTCTCGTTGAGGCAAGTAGTCACCATGCATATTTTGCAAATAAGACAACCCTCGGCATTTCAAATATTCCCTTGTACTCTGCCAGTATGAAGCTGTGCTTATTTGCATAGCTTCCTAACCCCTACTCTTGTATGCTATGATATACAATCTATTTCATCCCATGATTGTTCCCAGCGTACAAACTAACCTCAAAGCATCACCTCTCTCTATACTGAATAATTATAGGGAATTTATTTTTTTTTTCAATCTGTTGGGGGGAGGAAGGATGTAAGCTCTTGTTTATTACTAATGTAATATTACAGCAAAGACAGAATTAAAAATTGAATTACTGAAAGCATGATTAGGTTAAGTACACTGACACCCTCTAAACCTTTTCGTTCTTATTCAACTATAATTTATTGATTTTGAACATAGCATAAATTGGTATGTCTTCTCAGCATTTATTTGATATTTTTCGAATATTATTGACGACTTCTAATATTGTTCTAAAAAATATATAGTACCTTTTTCGTTACTTTTATTATTTATTACTAATATTTGTTTATGTAACATTTAACATTCTACGAAAAATTCCAAATTTTTTTAAACTTCTTATTCATTTATACCAGATTCTATCGATTATGTTAACAACGGATTTACTTATTTTCGATGTGTTTATAGTGGTATTGATAATTTAAACGTATGTAATTATTTTTTTAAAGTTACATATTGAGTATATTTATTGATATATTTAATGCCTAACTTGAAAGATAATATTAATAAATTGTGTGTGTGTACCTTTCTTGCTGTTGAAAGATCAATACTTGTCTGATTCATGGTCTAACTGTGCAGCATCAAACAATCCCGGAAAAAGTTGGAGTGACAGTTAATGACAAACGATAGGCAAATTGATAATTGAGAAAACAAAGAATCGCATTCAGGTTGTCTAGTTGTTGCAGTAATAATTAATTAATACAATTTCAAATTAACAAAATGAATTCAATGTTTAGTGTTTAATGTTCTGATATATCAAATATTTTGAAATGTAATTCTCATATTTAACATAGTAAATCTTATATTATAAACTTATTCAACTAATTTCATGGGTATGTATGTATATGTTAATATGATTTGGGGTAGGGTTCACCCATATTATCAGATCTTGCAGAAATTAAGAGAATTGTGACTTTTGTTATTGAATCCACTAGGAATGAGTGATAAGTAATTTTTTATATAATATTTGGCTGGGAATTAACCTAAATTCGTTTGGTTATAGTTATAAATTTAAATTTTATTTTGTATTTAATAAAATTTAATTCACCTAATATTTCTTTTCAGTTTTTTTTTCTCTGATTCTTGCTATTTCTCACATATCCTGTCCATGGGAAACCTCTTAGCTTTCATATCAAGTGTGATTGATTGCAGCCTTCCCTTCTCCAAATCCCTAGTATCTTGTACTAACTGTAGGCCCACTACCACCCTGAGAACTTTGTGCTCAAATTTTCCAATCTTTTTCTCAACGGTGCCGGTAATGAACCATGTATCCGTACATCACTACGGGTTTTATGATAGTATTATATGGCCTTCATGAGATTTTCTATTTCTTTTTGTTCTTTGATCTTAGGAAATGAACTTCTGGAATGAAGTCTGTATTCGCACTGAGGATCCTCTGGTCTTTTTCGCGGAGCTGATCGGTGATGGAAGTTACGGTGCTTCCGAGGTATTTGAAGCAGTCAAGTTTTAGAAAAAAATGATTATTTACCCATGTGTTTCCTACTTGGTTAATATTCCTACTTACAATTATATTATTTGTTTTACTTTCATCTACCTGTAAGCCGATATCTCCGGCCTCTACAATCATTGAAAATGCCAGCACCTAGATATCTTCCTCTTTACTACACAGCACCTAGATATCTTCCTCTTTACTACCCAGCACCTAGATATCTTCCTCTTTACTACCCAACACCGTTACCCCATCCGCATATGCGAGGTATTTATATGATAAAACCCATATTGGGCGAGGGACACTTTATATAATACCTAGGCGAGGGACACTTTATTTCCGAAACGTCCTAGGAAAAAAATATGAATTAAGAACTATTGTTTTCAATTTCTGACTTGAATGAAAGATTTAAAAATTTATAAAATAGTGAAGGTCGCATAATGAAACCAATTGTTAAGTAATTATTTATGGTTCCTTAATTCCATAAATTTATTTTGTCACGGAGGTAGGTCCTGAATAGGTCATTTTTTCGTTTTGTTTACCTTTTTCTTCATTGAAAATATGAACGAAAAAAATTAATTCAATATGTATGAAATCAAGCCCTTCAATGTTCCATGTATTTTAAAATCAAATCAAAATCTGCAAATTTTTTAACAGCGGGTTTAATCCTCTGAGGGGGATACATTGAAAAAACATGAAAGTCCTCTATTTGCTCTCAGCCTCTTCTCGATAAATAATCGTTGTTATTTTAAAGCCACTTGTAAATCCTCACAACCGAGAGAGAAAATTACGTTGTTAAGCTGCTAATTATTGATTAAGTATATATTTTTATTTTTTGAAAACGATTATTTTTTATCTGTGTAACAAAAAAATGGTTTGATTTCGGTATTTTTTATTTGGCGTCAGTTAATCACTCCTTAGTTCTTAAAATCCATGATGTTTTTAATTGATAATTTATAATGGTTTATTTCTAAAATGGCTCTGACTATTCCGGCAATTCTCTAACACGTAATTACGTTATTTAATGTATTGAAAATCATAAAAAACAAAAAATGCATCTCATAAAGTATGTCGAAAAAACGTAAGTCTGATTCGTTTTTGGCGGCCTCAAAGACCTTTAAATACCAATTTTTATAAAACACCAAAGATATTTTACCCACTTCGCAACGTCAGTCTGAATTGTATTAACAGTCGACCCAAGTCACACAAATATCTACTAACTGACGTAATTTATTTTTTACCAAGTGTAATTACTAATTAACAGTTCCATATTGTTTTTATTTGATTTTTTAATTTTCTAGCCTTACAGTCTTTGTTAATTCGCAGTTGCGATTCAATTTTGTCTTAGGTTTTTCTTATAACTTAAAGTAATTATTGAATTTGTTTACTCGAATCCTTTTGGAATCTATTAATTTACCTGGAAAGGTAAAGTAAACACTCAAATTGTATACTGTGGATAAAGTTAATTTCCATTATAATATAATACCTACTCCTTGAAAATCTTATTTATGAGGGGATATTGAAGGTACTAAACCCACCTTTTGCCACCACTGACCCAGACTCATATGGGATTTCCCCCGTTAGCCTGGAAGCAGCTGCTTTGACACATGATCACCAGACTGTGAACTGTCACCGCTCAATGTTTTCTCTCCGGGGACGATTCAGAGCTCTGTGCCTGACAGCGGTGAAATGCTCACAGAAATGATTTGTTAACAATTTAAATATTACTTGACGTTTCGAGGTTAGATCATGTTTGTCTTTTATGTATTTTCATTTAGGACGCTTTTTTTCATAGGACAGATTTATTAATGAATATCATAAATATTCATGTACAAGCTTAAATAATTTAGTTTATAACTAGACTTTGAATTCGACAATTCGAATTCGAAATCATTTCTTCAGCTAATTATAAAACAACATGTACAAAGTATAATTTAAGAATAATAAATCTACAATAAAAACATTACTTACAATTGTCTATTATATTTTGTACTACATTGCTGTGATACAACTACATGGAGGTTTATGTCAGAACTGAATAAAGTTGAAATGGAGGTAGAAAGAGGTTAAAGGTTAAGTCGGCCTGTTATTTCTGTTTTGTACTTTGTCTACTTATATTTCGTGTTGTTAATGTTGTCTGTATTTACATTCAATATTCAAGTTAACATGAATTTACATTTTTCACATCCGAAATAAAAAAAATAAAAAACAGAAATAACAGACGGACTACCCGCTAGAAAGAACGGTTACGTTTTGAAAAAATCAAAACAAACTCCCTTTACCACCATTTCAACCCAATTCAGTTCTGACACAAACCTTCAGTTAGCTGTATGACAGCAATGTAGAACAGGCATTCGTAAGTAATGTTTTATTGGTAACAGTTATATACCTTAAATTATGCTATGTTCATGTAGTTTTATAATTAGTTGAAGAAATTATTTGTTCTAAAAGACTGGTTTTCATTGTAGGATAGTTGCGAAACGTCGCAAAAATATAGTTGTGCTATTGACCGATCCTCAAGACACACACAAATATGTATGTATAACAGTCCTGAATTAATGTTATTACTAATCTAATACCACCTAGCAAAATTTCAAAACTAAATTAAAAAGATGCCATAACAATGTGGCCATAGACGACCAAGATAATGTTAATTTGACTTTTAGAAAATATTAATATTGATATAATGCTTGATTATAAATTTTAAGATCTCATTTCACGACGATAATTAAACATGATTAAAAATTATCTTTTTTTTTTAAACTATATAATATTTTATATATAAAGGATATAAACTATAGCAAACCACAACAATATCAATTTAAACCTTACTAACCTAATATTTTAGGACGATATAAAAAATTGCTAATTGGGATTAAGTATAATCAGATTTTACAAATCAGATTTGTTGAACAAATAAAGCAGAGGGCAGAAGATTTGTTAATACTTGATAGATTGAAGACTTTAAAAAAAATTAAGATATCACACCACAGAGGATGTATGAATCGAATACTTTCAAAATAAGAAGGATAAACAGCAGCACTGGTCTGATAACATGAAGATCAAGCGAACTAGAGATATTGATTTCATTAAACTGCTGCCGTTCTGGAAATGGTTGCTAAATTCATCTCAATAGTTAAAATTTATATTTAAATTCAATTGAACAAAAGCTATATACTAGTTGTACGGTGAACATCAATAAAAGACACACACAAAAAAAATAATAATTACAGAAAATTGATTTAAACCCTAAAATCAAGCTCAAATTCTTGACCATCTACTTAAAAAGCTATCTGAATTCTACAATAATAAAATTAAATAATGTAGTTGCATTTATTAGGGCTTATAGATTAGTAATATAATGGTATTTAGTTTGTTTTTCGGGTCGATATCACGATTTTCTCTAAAAACCTAGCCCGTTATTGAAGTCAAGTCTTCAATTATTCAATTCCCATTTTACCTTAAAATTTAGTTAAAATAAAACCTTAGTTCAAAATCGTTAAATTTTTTTTTTTTTTAAGTAAATTTTGTGTTGATTATATTAGTTTTACATTTTATCTTTATTGCTGCAGGGAGAATTCAGAGTATATAAAAGACTTATTAAATATAAATTTGTTTTTCATCCTCTGAAAGGTTTTAAAGGAAGGATTGTATAATTTCCATGAAACCGAACTGCAAAACATAACGCAGTAAGTTGAGATGAAAACATACCATTTCCCTTTATGTAACTGTTATATTCCGGAACTCATGGGTCGTTGGACCCTGGAGTTTAGTTCATCTTCGTTGTTGGCCTAATTGGGTAAATGCCTACTCCATTCGAAATGTTCCCAGTCTCCATCTCTATCCTAATTTTGCTCCAATTTAAAATTCGGAACATTCTGATTCGCTCTATGTCACAATTTGTAAATTCGAAGTTTTTGAAAACATTTCTCCACTTCGATGCCATTGTCATAAACAATTAGTTTAGATGTCGTGATCCCGAGTAAAAAATATTTCTGAAATTGTTTCTATTCCTGAATTTGAACGAATAAATTAATAGAAAAAAAATTTACCTTGACTTACTTTAAACAGAATCAAGGTATCATAATAGATAAGAGAGGCATTCCTTACTTGATCATTTCTTATATTGTATGACAATGATAATATCGTTCATTTATATAATTTAAATGTGTTAAATTGCGGGGGAATTAAAAGGAAAACACTGGATGCACGCTAAGTTCCCCGCGGACAGTTTATGAGGTTCCATTAGTTCACATTTTGAGTATAAACTGTTTTCTGAGTAATTCTCATAATCAAAGACTATTATTACCCAGAAATATCGTGCTAGAAAATTTCAGTAATAGTGAAGGATTGGAATCCCAAACATTTCGGAGAGAGAGGTGAGAGGGAACTTCACCTAATCTACAAGGTGCGTTCACAAAGTTTCAATTTATTTCCTGAGAAGATCAGGGCGTGCAGATTGATCCCACCGACGGGATAAAGAAGAGGAGGGAATCAGCCAACTGATTGCACCCGCGGCTGTTGCCTCCGAGAAACTGTAGTGATCGGATCTAAAGAGGTATGAGCGCATTGACCAATTTTTGATGAAGTTCTGTGCTAAACTGATCAACACCGCCACACAGACTATTTGGTATGATTTGAAAGTCCAATAAAGAAGTTGCATGCAATGGTCATGTCACATAAAAGGTTCAAAGCTGACCTGTTTAGATCGGATAGAATTAAAAAAACATAGTACGAAATATTTGGAAAAATAAAAATAGCCAAGAAGCAACATTTGAGTAGAACTCAATTTCTTTACTTTATTATGTGCCAATTAGAACGGACCCATGGCATGAATTGTTCGCCAAAAATTACACTTTTTATATGAAGTGTTCATGTAATACCGGACATTTTATTATATTAAATATACTGATTATAGTAATAATAATTGTTAATAACTGATTACATAGTAAGTATAATTTTGTATAATTACTATATTAAATCATTCAGTATATTTTGGAACGAAAAGAAAGTAAGAAAAATTAAAAACGTGCTAAAACAAGAATTTTTAGAAAGAATGTGAGTTAGTTGTAGGATAACGAAACTTGCAAAAGATTGAAGTGGAGTTGGATGAGGTATCTCCTGAACTGCTGAAACTCATCCATATTTCTTTCATACTATATTTTTTAATAGATAGCTTAATACCATCATATGTACCGGTAGGCATAAGTTTTTTACTTGAAAGTGTGAATAAAGAAATAAAGTTTTTTTTTTTAAATCCTTATCTGTAATAATTTTTTTTCCAAAAAACCGTACGAGCACAAAAACTCATTCTATACAATTTTTAATTCCATTTTTAAGGTTTATCAGAGCGTGTGAAAACCATTAGGGACTACCTGTTCCCAAAGTTTGTTGGAAAACTTTTTTCAACTTTAAAAACTGGGCAGTTTCATAAAAAAAAAAAAAAAAAATACTCAGTTTCATCGTTTTTAAATCGTTGAATTTACCAATTAAATAACTTTTTATCTTTTATATATACTTCAAAAGATAACTTTGGTGATTATATATCAAAGTATATAGTGAGCGTAAAAGAAAAAGAAGTTAGCATACTAAAAGTTTATTTGAAAAACAATATATTTATGTAAATATATATTTATGAATACATCAATCTAATTATATATAATTATGGATTGAATTATAATTATGGATGCACCAATTTATTGAAGAAAGGTATTATGAACGTTTTTATGATGTAGAATAAGCAATTCATAACGAAAACTATAATTTAAATTGATTAAATGTTATCATGAATCTTCACAAATGGAAATCTGTAACTGCACTTCCTGTATTTGATAATTATTAACTTGTACTCCTAAAATAAAAGAAAAATTACAATGCTGCATGGATTATTTTTTTCAATTAAACTAAAGTTATCATGCAACGTAAGTATTTATTAAAAACACACCATTCTATCAACCAATAATTATTAAATATTTAAACACAGAAAAATTGTGTTTTCTTCAATAAATTGTAAACAGTTTGTAAGATTTTTTGATCAGTTATTTTATTTTAGTAGTGCTATTTATTTTGTTGAATAGTATTTAGTTGACTGTATTTAATTAATTTTAGGAACACAGGCCGAGTGGCAGCCAAAAAAGGAACCCAAAATACCAGGAAACAATTTATTTATAACCTTTAATACTTCATTAATAATAAATAGTTTCTTCTGTTTTGCGTATCTTTTTTGGCATTACACTATCCATTTTTCTAAAATTTATAATTTTCTTTTTTTCACGTCTCCTGACAAATCATCCTATATTATTGTTATTATATGGGCGTTAAGACCTTACAAATGCCCGGGAGGAGGTTGTGAGTGAGTTTTGTATTATTTTATGGTTGAAAAAAGCCCGGGTGAGACCGGAACTCGATCTGACAACCTTTAGGATGGTAGACTGGCGCATTGCCAGGCTGCTACCGCTGCCCTCCATCTCTCCCGCTGCTCCCATATTAAGAGTATAAATGAATTATGTTGTATACAACATAACGTTGTTGCTGTATTGACAACGTAATGTTATAACAATATATTAAAAATTCCGGAATTGATGATAAATTATTAGTGATGTTTATTTAAATAAACTGGCTACTATATACTGAGATGGTAGGTCTACTCAAAAGATTCCGCTAGCGAAAAGGAATTTCATTCTTTCTAGATTGTCAGGTTTATTGCTTTCCCGGGCCGCGTTCACAGCATGACACGGAGCTACCCTACATCAAATACCATTTAACATTTTTTTTTCAATCTTTTAAGACTAATTAAATGCCATACATAGAGGAAACAGTTTTTTTTCTTTTGTATTAGAACATTTTTATATTATTTTCTGCCTGTGAGAATGAAGTTAAGCGCTACCGAAGGGTTAAAGTGGTGGGGAAAAAAAAAGGAGGCGTGTGAAATTACTTTTCCCTTTTGTTCGGAGATAATTAGAAGTTCCTTTTGTTTGTTGTGGAGAAAGGAGGCGAAAGATAGGAGCTGCAACCGGCCTCGGCTGCCCAGAAACATCGCTGTGTAAACCTTGCCTGGAATACATTTGCATCTCCGAATATATTTGACAAATATATAACACGCCGCCATACCTTTATTAAATTTAGTCCTGTTTTACCTCTTAGCGTTTTTTCACACATCTCTAATTCTTTATTCATTTCAGTATGTCTTTTACTAATTTTTATTAGAAATGAGTCTTGTCATAAAATATATTGCTTATTTTTTGATTGATGAATTCTTTTTTAGGTAGCATACTGAATACAGCGCCACAACTTGCTTACAACTAATGTTAGTGTTGAAATGCTTTAATTTATTCCAGTTTGTTTTTAAATTAGTGAATTATTAGAACAAAATTTTCTTAGGTCTTTTACTGATTTTGAATAATGTACAAATGATTTGGCAACATAAGTTCAATATTTAGCAACCTTACATTAATGATATAAACACGAAAAACGTGAATTAAAAGGAAAGATTAAATTAAAATAAATCTTCGATTTCCTGGGCCAATCGTAAATTGTTGTAAGCAAAATTCTGATACACATCTGGAATGTATTGATGAATTTTTTTCATATCATAATTGTGTTTCCATTTATTGTAATTATGATGACTATAATTGTGCATTCGTAAATATATATATATATTAGATAAAAACGTTCTTTTATCGTGTCAAGGAATGGTTTTGTTCAATTTTCATTTATCAGTTATACGTTTTAAGGATCCCGGAGAACATCCTATCTAAAATACAGAAAGTTGTATAGAACCAGAATTGCCACTTTATATTATCGGTATTACACTTCATAACCAGGGCCCTGTTTCACAATAAAGTACAAACTAATACTATTAGTCTTGTAGATTTATCTTAATTCAATTACACAGACTTGTACAATAGTAACTTGTACTTTAGTATTTTTTAATTCCTGTAATATCACTAATAATCATCCCTATAATGAAAAAAATAAGTATTAGTATTATTACTACACTAGTTTCTACACTTGTACTATTAAATAATACTATTAGCTTTCATTATGAAACAGGGCCCACCTTGTCAAAAACTACTCTAAATATTTTGATTTAACGGGTCATAATGTACAACCAAGTAGTTTTTAAAATAACCCAGGTCTTGAAATTGACAGGACTTAAATGCAAAATTTTTTGTAAGTAGTAATAAACGGTGGTTAGATACAAAATATGAATAAATAGTTAACCAAAGAAAAATATGAATGTTTTCGTGTTTCTATGATTATCCCATAGTTGAAAATAGTGGGATTTTATTTTCTGTTACTTTTGTTTTTCATTAGGGTGTAAAGCCCAATTGTAATCAACGCCCATGTTTTCTATTTTATTCTCCTAAATTTAAATTTAACTGTATTCCAGTTTAATGTTAAATAGGTTTTTTTCATCTTAAAAACTAAAAGTTGGTATTAACCAATTTTATGCTTTTTTCATCATCATTCGGTGTCTTCGATATACCCGATCCCACTCTTAATCTATTCAAATTAGCAGCATAGAAATGACATACCTGGAAGATGTGGCTGACTGTTAGTGTACTGTTTAATATTAATATTTTGGTGGTGGCTCCTTATTGATCAGATACCCATGAGTCAGATTCGTAGGTCCGATTCTCAATCTAGCTATTGCAACCTCCTCCCTGCGATTGAAACGATTGGATGTGACCCATGGTTTGTTTATAGTTTTTAGTTTGCTTGGCGGACGTTTACTCATCATGGACTGCCAGTTATCCGATATTTCATTTTTCAATAGATGACCTATTTCTTGGTGTGTCAGATTAGCCACGCCCTGACCTGGAAGAGCAAGTTACTTGGCTGCTACGTCCGCCAGATCGTTTCCAGCAATCCCCACGTGCCCCGGAATCTATATGAAGTAAACATTTTTTTCCGTTAAGTATTATATTCAGTATAATAAGGAAATAGCTGTTTTGAAAGAGTAATTCCACCTCAAAGTAAGATGATAAGTAAAAGTTGTGTGATGAGCACACCAGGTTTTTATAACTTGATTGATTTCCACTTGACCTTTTTTTTTATTATAAAGTTATTCTCTCATAAATTTTACGACCTTAAGAATGTTTCATGTGACAATATTTATATTTTAGAATTGATGTTATTTGCACTCATATAACATAAACTCATAAAAAAAACAAAAAAAAAAAAAACTCACAAACATTCTAATGCAGTAAGCCTAGGAAAAGTAAAATACCTAGAAGATGCCGTGTTCGAATTGTAAAAAATAGTAATAATTCAATATTTCTTCTATGGGTCCGTTTCGATGAAAAATAAAACAATATTCACACAATTCAGACGGTAGGTTTCATTAATTGCATCTGCGTTGTTTATTTAAATGAGTGTCATTCATTCAGTCTTTTTAATAGTAGCAATAAAAGATAACTGCTTCGATTCATTTTAATTATTGATGAGAATTTAAGCGACAGCCATTTCTTTTAGAAGCTCATGAGGGGAGAGGAGTAAAAACAAGAAGACATGAGATATGAAGGGAGCATTGTAGCTCGGTTATGAAGCGGATCTATATACTTAGGGAGAGTGACCTCCGGGATGACAAACGCCGCCGTTGGCCCGAGGTGGACAAATACAGGCGACAAACATATATATGAAGGCCCTTGGAAAGATATCGTCGCAATCATATGTCCCGGTCTTCTCTTACTCATCCTCTATGGCCGGCATTTGTTCTACCATCTAGTAGCTCCGTTTCCTCAACCCATTTGTGAAGCGTCATTGAATACTTGTGAAAAACATACTAGTTCCTCTTTCCGATCCATTGGCCTGAGCATCCTCCATCAGGCATGTGTGTGTTTGATTCTTGAACTATATGATGCTGGAAATTTCCGTAAAAGCCTCTTATCAAGAAATAAACCTATGTATGTTCCGCTAAAGAACTAAAGGAGAGAACCATTTAATAGTTTTAGGTCAGTATTGTATAGCTACCTTACTGGTAACTTTGTATCTCATTTCTTTTAATATTTTGGACAGTGTTTCGGATGAACTGCTGATTATCCTGTCCATATACAAATTGTTATAATAGAAGTAGTTACATGTTATCAACTATTACAGGTACATTGATAACATTCCCTATATTAATTGATAAAAGCCAATTATTTGTAACATTTTTATATATTTACCTTAATTACTTATCTACAAATAGATAGATGGATAACCTTAAAAAAAGTTGGTATAATTAAAATTAATACAATATTATATTATAGATGCTACAGTATCAATTTTTGGGCTAATGATAGTGGAATATTTTATAATTAAAACGAATCTCTTAAAAGAATATAACATAATTGGCTTCTCTCAATTCATATAGTTCTGGCAATGGTCAGATTCTCCACTCAAGTTGAGTGTTTGCGGCTTTAGCGCACTTGCTCAGCCTCCACTGGCTCATTACCAGTGATGCAGCGAAAGTGATCTCTTGAGCTCTGCTCTACCCCTCACACGTGGGGGATAGAGTGGGCTCAGGGATCCTCAGGTCGATTGTGTAAATATTGTATATATTATTTTATCATTATGTTATTTTATTTATTTATTTTTCATACAGATAGTCTGATTATGTCCATCTTGTCTATTCTTTTGTTTGTATATATTTTAAGAGAGTTTTGTATTTTTATTTTTTATTATTATTTTTTTTATTTTATTTTATTTTTTACTTATTTATTTTATTTTTTAAATTTAGTATGTATGAGATCATTCATCAATATTACCTATTGCCAACAACTGTGTGGCAGATTGTAATATCTATCAATAAATAAATCTATCAATTCATATAGTCACCGTAATCAATATAAAATATGTTAGTATTATTGTGAATAATGTAAATCTACTCGTAAATGAATATGTAATGGTTAATAAGATTTAATTACTTCTACAATAAAAATTATTTATTCTGTAGCCATGAGTCTACTGAGTTCAGAAGCCTTACGGGGTCTATACATCCTTATAAAGTTGGTACCCTTAATTAGGAAATATTCTGACCAAATCACCTCCTTGCCCAACTGTTGGTCTAGTAACAGTACTTACAAAGTACTACACCTTTGACCCAGCGTGTTGTAGTGGTACAGATTTTTTTTAATATAACAATTTGACAAGATACAACTAGACTAGATATGACTAACGAACATCCCTATCATTGTCTTGAAAATAAATAAGCTCATAAATAAATAAAACCAATATTCAGGTGTGACTAAAGTGGGTTGCGAATGGTCTTAAGAATGGCGGTTTGAAGACAATTAGTCATTTTTACTTATAATTCCTTATGTATGATACATATGGTAAGGAGAGTATTGCGAAAGAGAGAAATTTCGAATTCAAGTTTTCGGCGGAAATACACGTTTTGAAGTCTTGCAAAATGGTGTGTGTGAACATCCTCATTTAGAAACTTAAATGTAGAATTAAAGTGAAATATTATATTTAAGGTAGGTATATGTCTGGGTTATTACAGGGACTTTCGATAAAATCGAATCGTCCCACTTTATAGAATCAATTTGGCACACTTTTAGATTTTATCTTTATCGGTTCTATTTTGATTAAAATCGTTATAGCTGATATTAAGGATCACTTGATTGTACATAATCAAGTTATACTTAATATCAGCTAGGTCTTATTCTCATTGCAATAGTCAATCAGGGCTTAAATGCCGAATTTTAAAAAAATTTCGTCTAAAAATATTTTGTTTTTTTAAAAAAATAATTAGTCATTTCGCTTGGCTAAGAAAAATATAAAAATATGAACTATGAAAGAATTTTATTGTTAACTGAGGTTTTGTTATACTTTTTTGACCTGTAATATTGTATTATTGACAGGAACAAAGTAGATATTAGCTATTTACACATAGAGAAACCGTAAAATACGAATTTCATAATCACAGTAAAATACAAATTTCGAAATCTATTTTACATTCCAGTGCAGTAAGTGAGAGTTGATTGTGATAATTCTTGAATCATTTGTGTTCATTCTTTTCTATTAATCTTATTCTTCAAATTACGAAATAATAATACTTTAAATGCAATATAATTGTATATAATTATGGCCTTACTCCAACACTGTATAATTTTATGCTTAAAATTTTGTAGAATTCTGTAAGAATCTGGATTTAAGTACTTAAAAATCTTAAAGGATTTCAGGCCATAATAATTATTTTTCTTAATTAATCCTTTTAAATTATTGTGGATATATTGAACTTTATAACTTTAGCTATATCTAGTTGTGATCTATAATATCAGGAAAACATATAAACAGCTGTAAGGGAGTTTTCTCCGTTAGACAGTGTTGCCATTCATCCATCATCGGCAGGCAGGGAACCCCGAGTACTGTTCCCCTGTCACCCCCTGGTCAGAAAATTATTTTCCTGATATTAATGGTAGTTTTCCCTCTAGTTTGACGTATCCAGCTTTAATATTAGTTATTTAACCGTGAAATAGTTTACTGCTTCTTGTTGCCAATATGTTTATATGAACTCAGTAAAAACAACTACTGTATATTTCCATTACATTACTGTATTATTCACGTTCATAATATATTCTAAATGTTGGAATGCATACAAAACTTTCTTATTATATATTAAAGAGATGAAACTGAACATATGTCGTACTTCTTTTAAGAAAATTGATTAAATATGTAGCTGTGATAAGCTCATCAAAATGTACATTTATGGTAAAATTGCTTTCCAATGTAAAAATTATTATTGTCCGTTCATAAGTGGTTTCTAAATTAAGGATTGTAATAATTAGAAATAAGGAAAAAAAACTTATTTTTATATTTTAATTACCAGGTTTTTAAGTTTTACCAGTTTTTTTTTCTCAACAAAAAGTGAAAAATCATAACTTCTAAATTTGGTTTGATTTTATTATTATGACGCAGATATTAATTAATATTATTATTTTGTTGAAGATTGGGAGGGATTGCCTTCTTCACATCAACTCGTCCAATTCTGTATTAGATATCTCTCTAGTGAAATAGAGTCTTCAAAGAAATTTTTACACTGTGTAATATCCTTATGCTTAAGTTATGTCTGACTAAATGCTGTTGTCTGTAAATGGGGTTTGAATTCTTCCTCCTTGAAACTTGAATGCCATCTCCGTCTTTTTGAGATGGAAAGTTAAACGGTGAGTGACCACCGTGTTCCCGAATATTTGTAAATTTCTAGTGAAAATGTGCTTGTTCTATTGTCAAATTAATGTAATGTTTGGAATTTATATTCCAAATTTGAAGGCTTAGTAAGTTTTTTATTTTTATTTCCATGTACTCTTTCATAATCAAGCTAGTTTATTTGTTCCTGTCACTCAGATCTTAACTAATATTGTTTGTGAGCTTTTCTTGGGTAACATCTGAAACTTCATTCGATATTTCTATTCTTTTGTAATCAAGTTTGTTGCTACTGGTCTATTGTTTGATGAGATCGATGTGTTTCAGACTAAATATGAAGTGTTCTAGAGGGATAAGATTCGTTTAATTCCAGGTATTGCATATCGTTATTCTGATATTGCATAAAACATTCCTCCTGTATTCTAATGTAATTATTCAGTAGTGGATATTTATCTTGCATGCATTTCAGCATGAAAGACTGCTGGATATCATCATAGTAATAATTGTCTTAATTGGTGTTGGATATTCCTAAATCATCAGACTTACATGGTCGAATTGAGGTCCTTCCTGCATCTTCACTATTCTAATGTGGTCTTTTTTATTTTAGGGTAAATAATTGATTAATAAGATGATACATTCTTATCCATCAAACTAAATAAAGTTAAATGTTAAAATTTAATTAATTTATTAATTAGGTTTCTGTTTGATTGATTAATTTTCTAGTTAAGATTTCACAACATACTTTCTTTTAAAAACAGGAAAAAAAAAATCTAACATGAACTGTTGTTAATAGTAATGGTAATATACATTTGATTCACCATGCACTATTTGAGGTCCTTCCAACATCCTAATTATCTTTTATGAAGTGATCATTTTTATATAATTATTAAATATAAATTTTTAGGGTAAGTAATTAGAGTTAATGAGCTGTCTTCATTCATTAAGCTCAGTAAGAGTAAATGCTTATATAGAATTACCTTATTAATTAGGTTTTATTTGATGAGTTATGTTTCTCTGTTAAGATTTTACAACTAATATTTCTTTTTTTTTTTAAATATCTATTTCTCTTTCTTGAATGAATAATTGTTGAAATTCAAATCTTTCATACAAATATGTTAAAGCATGCATTAGTCAAATTCAAGATAACGTTTTCAATATCTCTGATACGTATCTTTTTTTAAATTTGTTTTTTACTTTCGACAAAAGGTTATAGTTCATCAATGCTCGAATTATACAACTAGGATAGGCCTGAAAGATTTTTTTTCTCGGAAAAATATATTTTATAATGATTTATATTTTGTGTGAGCACAATTTGGAGAATGCTACTCAGCTTCACTTTGACTTCAATTGCCAAGGTCGATCACACCAACTTTTTTTCCTGCTGATGTTTTTTTATGCCATAAATATTAAATTGTGGTTGTTTAGGTTCCGAAGATGGCCCCCTGGTTTTATAGTCCTTCTCTGAAGCACTTATATTTAGATGATACCTAGTTTTAACGATGCTGGATTGTGCTTGAACTAAATACCTATTGTGAACTGAAAAAAGATTATTGTTATTAATATTGATACTTATGATTTATCGTTGCCTATACGAAATTAAGTGTAGAATATAAACTTATAAAATGTTATATGTTTTTTGAGAACCGCATAATCTAAAGATATTGAACATAAAGCATTTCCTATTAAATTGTATACTATATTTTTTAATATTACATTTTAATTTTATTAAATATAAATACACCATTGTGAAAATTTTCAACGATATATCGCCCAAACTTTTATTTAACATATTAACTTCCTAAAAAAAAACTGAGGTTCAATAATGCAAGAAAATACAAAAAATACTTATTCCTAAACAATGCCTTTGAAAATTGTTTAGCGAATTAAAATTTCTGTTTTCTAATATGTTTCTCCTATTATATTTTTAACTTTTAATTGTGTTTGCGGCTTTAGCGCACTTGCTCAGCCTCCACTGGCTCATTACCAGTGATGAGGCGAGAGGGATGCGCTGGGATCTCTTGAGCTCTGCTCTACCCCTCACACGTGGGGGATAGAGTGGGCTCAGGAATCCTCAGGTCGATTCTGTAAATATTGTATATATTATTTTATTTATTTATTTTTCATACAGATAGTCTGATTATGTTCACTTGTCTATTCTTTTGTTTGTATATATTTTAAGAAAGTTTTTTTTATTTTATTTTATTTCATTTTTTTTTTTAATTTTTATTTTTTATTTACTTATTTATTTATTTTTTTTATTTTAGTATGTATGAGATCATTCATCAATATTACCTATTGCCCACAACTGTGTGGCAGATTGTAATATCTATCAATAAATAAATCTATCAAAAAAAAAAAAAAAAAACACTTTTAATTATTGCGGTACTCCTATGGGTTCCTTACAAATGGGGTCCTTATACTTTCAACTTATCGAGTTCATTAGCTGCTGGTATAAAAAATAAAAATTAGTAAACCTAAAATTTTTGAAAAAAAAAACAGGTTTTGTTTGTCTTAAAATAATTTAAACAAACCATGATTAACATTGTATATTCGTACTGAGAATTCTGTAAAAGCTATGAAACGGCATATGAAAAAAAAATTATAAATTATTTGTTGTATAAAAATAGAACAGTAAGGTGCTACTATTAAAAATTTCTTTATAAAGTTTAGGATTCAGTTCTGTACTCGTTAGATTTTTTCGAGCAATATTTAGCGTTCTTTATAACTAAGTATATCCCCCGAGTTTTACGAAATGGGGTCAGGAGTTAAGGAGAAATAGAGCTGCTTAGAAATAAAGGACAACGAAAATCATTTTCTTAAATTCAGGAGATCCTAAAGCGAATAAATTAAATTTCATCTCCGTATAAGAAAAAAGATTCTAAGCACCCTCTTCTAATATAGCTTAAGTTAAAATTAACAAAGTATCCTTTATTTAGCAATCACTACTGTACAGTTGATTTTTTTTTTTTTACTGCACGAAAAACAATTTAACTAAATCGATTTGTTCATTAAATTTTGAATATATTCTAATCTCGTTGCTACGTTCCGATTCTATTATAGGTAAGAGGGCATTAGAGATATTCGAACCAGTTGGTAACTAACATTTAATTTGTGCTAACCGAACCGACTCGGTGATGAGGGTCTAGTGCCGAAACCGGGCGGGATCAATTCCACAGCCGGAATTCGTTATCGGCTCAATCTATTACTTATTCACTAATTCATTACTCATTCGATTCACTGTCTCAATAGCCATTCACCTTACATTAATTACTCAGCGTGCCCCTAAAACTAAACCTATTACACCATTTTTTGTTATTCTTTATTTATAGTACAGGCGTGTGATACTGTTTCCTTAAATAAACTTTAATGAATATTAATCTACTAAATAAAGTAGTGGTTATAAATTGTTACCTTACCATTAGATTTTTTTACCTGCTTTTCACGAGAAACTGATTTCGATATAAAATTTTCCACTTCTTACATCACTGTATTTTTTTTTTTTTTTTTTCAAAATCGGTGTTATTTGATGCTCAAAACTGAAGTTTGCATCCTTCGATAACTCTCAAGCCTTAAGTGAGAAATTAGTGATTTCCTCACAAATTAACTATAAAAACCTAAGACAAGAAATGTTTATAAAAAGGAATAAATTTTGAAATATGCATAAAAACTATTTTCTTAGAGCTGTAACAAGGTCTTACTAATATCTAAGTTTCATTCACCACCTTAAAATAAATGGCGCAGGTTTCCTAACCTCTACATCTTTTTTTAGCTTACCATTGAATAATGGCCTGTTGTGCACAATCATTAGACAATATGGCCGACGTAATACAGTTTGATTCAATTTTAATTTTGTTTATTTTATAAAAAATCAATAAATAGTTACAACCTAATTGTGCCTGTGACCGTCAGCCATCGAATGAATATGGAGTACGTTAGGCAGCCTAACAACGATACAGAAGATTACAGGTTTTTTTTTTTATCTAAGAATTGTTAGGCTTGAAATTAAATGATTATACTTTTTCTTGAAGTCTACTTCATAGTCAGGATGCCTCTGCAATGCGTGGTCAACTCTAGGAGAAGAGCAGATACAGGGCGATTATTATATGGGTGAAATCAAACTTACAGTTATGATGTGATTAGTTAATAGTTCGGTAATACAGTCCATTTTTATTTTATATTACTCTTACTGTTCACATATCGACTTGTTAAGGTAAACTCATCATAAACAAACTCATAATCATCAAATAAATAAACTCATCAATATCTTATAAAGTGGGTGAAAGATGTCTTGTATGTGAGACATCCCTTCCACAGAATAATTATAAATACCACACTCATTTTTAAATTAATAAAATTAAAAATGTTTAAATATAGCAGTATGGGGAAGTTCAGGGGGGAATGTTCTTGTTGTTATAGGTATTTCAAAACTTGTTACTAGAACTTAGAGCAAATAAATGTTAAATTAAAACATATAATAGGAAATAATTTAGTACAAAATCTTAGATATAAAGTTGATTTTTACAAAAATGACTACTAAATTATATTATTTTTCACCGTTATTATCCAAAGCATAAGTAAAATTACCAAAAATATAAATAAATGAGTGATGAGATGATGATTCATTTGTCCAAACTTCAGATTATTTAATGCTATAAATTTGTTTTTACTTTGATTAAATTTATTTATTTTTTTGTTTCAGGTAAGTAATCTCTTCAAATTTACGAATACAGCTCTACATAAAGTTCTTTGTAAGAAGTAAGTCGAATTATATTCAATCTTCAATAATTCCGGTTCTGCCTCTTTGCCGAGCTCGTTAGAACAATCCGAAAAATACAAGCCAATATTTGAAGTTTGATCTGATTTCGGCTGACGATTTTTTTTTATTATTTATTTTTTTTTTTTTTTATAGTTTTACATAAATTTTGACCTCCATATTCCGGCTATATAGTTAGTATATTAACCTTCAGGGTAATTAGTCTATTCTACCGTGGCTAGAGATTATTGGAAATTTAAGCTTATTAACAAATTAATTCAATTGGATTTTAACTCCACTATATTAAAGTGTATTTATCATTATCCTCTGTCAAAGATCTTTTTGTTCCTGTAACCTAACGAACCGTTTTAGATATAAAAATTATTTTTAAACGCATCAAAGCATACAGTGATATTGTACTACTAAATATATTTCGGGCTAGGTTTGCCCACTGGGACCGTACTGATCCGCCCAGTTTAACTGTGAACTTTTAAATAGATTTTATTCTAAGAAAAAAAGCTCGGTGAAGCGGAGTTGATTGGTCCAGTATCAGTGGGCATACTTAAGTAAAATATTATCGACTAATGTAGTTTTATTTATTTATTTTATCGATAGAGAAACATGATAAATAAAACGATAGAATTCATGTTATAGAGAAAACATATCATTTCGCACATCTAATATGTAAGAGGCACAACTCTAAATTTCAGCCTTAGAAATTATAATGGTTGAAACCCCATTATCTCCAAGAGTAGTCAAAGTTCAAGGCACAAAAATAGACACGATTGCTAATCAAATAGTCTTAGAGGAAGCACCCTCCTGTTCGTTCAAAAAAACGGTTCGCTGCAGACTCCTGGGCTACAAGCGGCGTCCAATTTCTCCTTGTAACCCCAGAGTTATAAAATAAAACAAATAAAAATATCAAAGTTACAGTAAAATTATGGAGAAAAAAGTAAATAATAAACCAATTGATCATTTCCTTGCGGACATATTTTATTCATGTTTCTAAAAAAGTTAAACAATTTAGGATATACAATTTAGTCTCAAACGAACATTGGCGATATATTTGATTTTTTTCTTTTACTTTAGGTGGTATTTAGATAATTAACATGTTTTGATTGCCTCTTATGTGTATGAACTCAACTCATCATGCACTATATTATTTTAGCAAAGGAGTAAATATTATAGTACATGCTGCTTACCCATGTAATTTGGTCGGTTGATGTTTATTGAGTTCAATGCCCTAGTGTACTTCAACTAGTGTAGGTGGGGCCAGCTATTCTATATGTCACTGACTTGCTGCAGGAGAACATAACCTACATCAAATTATGTCATCCTGTTACAGTAATAGTTGTAATTTCTGTTCATATTTATGCTTATTAATGTAGCATTTATTTATTCTTTAATGATGATTTTCTTGTCTTCTAAATTAAGTACAAAATGAAAAGTAAAGACTATTTTTAAATAACTTGCAGTACTCCAATACAACAATTACTGTTGTTTTGAAGTACTGAAGTCCTAGCTAATAGTACGAAACCCCAAGGAAACATGTTATTTTACTCCAATTTTGAGTACATTAATGAAAACTAAAAGTCAAAATTGATGATTATGCTTAATATAGTTGGGTATTGGGAGGAATAAAAATGGTATATGTTTGAAAATGTTAAGAGAAATTAATTTTTCACTTGGAGCTCCATCCGAAAACACTAAAATATCATTTAAAGTAGAGTAAATTTATATGAGCCCTAATAGAGCTGTTTACGTTCAATAGTTTTCAAAAGAGAAACATTTTTTTTTTCCAAATAACTAAGAATCAATATTTTGTGAATTATTTTGGAAAATATAATGGAAATTATTACTCTCGCGAACGACGTACAGATGTATAGATGAGCGCTCAATTAGGATAAACATCAGAAGTAGAAGTAGATTTTGGTTTATATCATTTTCTTGTTGCGATGAAACTTTTTGGTTTATGAAAAATTATATATCTGGAACTATAGATGACTATTAGCACCCAAACTACAGCTAGTTGAATTATAATACATTCATACATGTAGTTGATAACGTCTATCATTTTAGGAGCTGCAGTTTTGATGATTTTTGTTAAAATTAATTCACAAAATATCGATTTTTCGTTATTTGAAAAAAAATCTCGGGAACTATTGAACATTAAAAGCCCTATTAGAGCTCATTTTTGAGAAAATTTACTCTACTTTAAATAATTTCGAATAAAGCTTTTTATTGCTAAAAGTAATTATAATAATATGGAGCTTATAAAATGTTTTCATGGGGCTCAAAACTGAACCGTTTCCTAACAGAAAATAATGCACAATTTTTTGTTTTTTCTTAAAAGGACTCAAACATGAATTTTTCATATCTTTTAGTAGATGTTCTAATCTACTTTAAATGATATTTTAGTGTTGCCTGATGGAACTCTAAATGAAAAAGTACTTTTTCGAAACGTTTTGAAACATATACCATTTTTATTCCTCCCACCACCCAACTGTGCTTAACGGAATCATCAATTTTGACTTTTAGTTTTCTTTTAAGTACTCATTATAGGGATGAAATAACTTCGTTTTTTTCCCTCGACATTTTGGACTATTAGCCAGGACATTAGTACTTCAAAACAACAGAAATTGTTGTATTGGCAAAACATTCTCGGGAACTATTGAACATTAAAAGCCCTATTAGAGCTCATTTTTGAGAAAATTCACTCTACTTTACATAATGTTGAATAAAGCTTTTTATTGGTAAAAGTAATTATAATGATATGGAGCTTATAAAATGTTTTCATGGGGTTCAAATCTGAACCATTTTCTAACAGAAAATAATGCACAATTTTTTATTTATTTTTTTTTTTTGCTTAAAAGGACTCAAACATGAATTTTTCATATCTTTTAGAACATCTACCATTTTTCAATCCACCATAGCTGCATATAGTTTTCATAAATTTATCATAAATCGGGTTGAGATAACTGCTTTTTTTCTCCTCCTAGGCTCTTCGACTATAAACTATAGTGTAAAATGAAACCATTTTTTTTTTTTAACATAATGCAAAATTAAAATTACTCTATCTAAATACGTCTTAATACATCAAATGTGTAATAGAAGTTACTATATGAGTTATCACGTATTCTTACCATAAACGTATATAGATTAGAACGAAATAAAAGAAACGAAATATTTGCTGGAAAAATATCGAGCAACAGTTTATGTTATGTTTTTAATAAGTTATTGCTTCACTCACTACCCTCAAGTGTAGACAATGAAAGTTAATAAAAAAAAAAAATAATTATTTTCAATCATTCTTAATAAACCTAGTAGAGATTACGGAAACAATTTATTTATAAAATTCGATTTAACTTTACTCTCCCCAAAACGTCCCCTTTCGCCACAGTGAAGTATAACCGTTGGAATCCCGAACCCTTTCAGTGGTTAACCGTCCTCTGGTCCACTAAACTCTGAACTCCCGTCCTCACTCTTTTGACCTAATTAAAATCTGATATAAATGGCAACTAGACTTGGGCGATCAAACATACTTTGATGGCTGTTGTTTGCAAAAAAAAAAAAAAAAAAAAAAGGGGGAAAATTACTACTTCATTCACTTTCAACACTTGTAAAGAACTTAGATTAAACACACCCTCCCCTCCCCGTATCCGGGAATAGCCAGGTAGGAGGTAAACTATGAAAAACAATTCTCAAGCTCAAATAAATTAAATTAATTTCTAATAACCTAAATCTCTCTGAACGTAGATATCTTCAGAGCTGAAGAAAAAAATTTACTTCTTTTTTTTCAAAATTAATGTATTAATAAAATAATGTTTAGTTTAATGTAGTAACTTAAAGTAAATAAAGTAATAATTACTAAAAACATGTCTAAAGCATACTAAAATTTAGGCATATATCACTTTTTATACCACCCTACATCACATATTTGACAAGTTGTAAGGATTGGTAAATTGCCTTTTTAAAATTAAGAATTTGACCTTTGATAGATAAATATTTAAATATCAATGTATTATATTTTACATAGCATTTTAAATACTAAAATTGTTATTTTTCTCAATATTATCAATTTTCTGATCTTACACTTCCTAATACCCTCCTCCTCAAAACATCTTAGTAATTTTTAATGTTATTGGTCTGTATTGGAAATCTATTTGAATGAAATTTCCAAATACTTTTTTATCTGAATATTGGTTCGGAGTTAGCAAAGTTGACCTTAACCCCGTACATAATTATAAAAGTGTTTGATGATTTTTATTTTAACAATACTATTGTGTTTAAAATAAAAAAAAAACATTAAAACAAAATTATTGTAATTTTCTATTTTAATTATTTTTTTTTATAGACTATCAAATTTGTTTACCTTTTATTATAAATTATGGGCTTATTTTTGTGATTTGAAAACATGTTTTTTTTTTTTTTGTTTTTCCTGAAAGTACCTATTGTACTAGATGCTTGTATTTAGAGAGTTACTTAACATGATGTAATATAATGCTTTTAGCAAAATATTGTAATGTAATCTTTCTAAGCTAAACTTTTTTTTTTCTAATGTTTATTAACTTCGTTGTATATTGTTCGTACGAAATTTTTATGGCATTGTAAAGTTTGGTATTTTCTACAGTGGTTCTATTTTTCTATAACACTTGATTCAATTCACAAGAATTCAACAGTATCTACCTACCTTTGTTCCTTTGATTCCTATATGAAAGTTCTGGCTCAAATTAAAAAAAAATAATCTGAATAATTTTCAGCCACGTTTTAGATTTTTTTGTAAGGGAAAGCAGTAATTCCAATTTCGATATTTTGCAGATTTTAATTTTATTTGTTACAGTTGCTCTCACTATATAAATTCACAAGTCCAATCGTTCCATCTTCTTTCCTAATCATGTTTACCCTTGCTACCGACCTATTCCAACCATGTTAATGAGGTAAAAATTATTGCATGGATTCTTCACGATGTAAAACCCTCGAAGACCGGATTCGAACCACTGCTTCCTTTTCGATAATATTGCGCTGCCCGGAAATGCTCAGACTCAGTCTCTCTCACTCTCTAGTGCTTCTTCTGATATTTGGTATAACTCTTCCCTTTTTCCATTTGTTAAAATCAGATATTATTCCATATGATAAAAAAAAAAAAGATTTCTATAGTTATATTCATTTTTTGTATTATCAACTGCCATTCCATTTAGATAAAAATATGAATAGAAATATTTAACTATCCTACGAGACTTTTGTTTACTTGCTAGATTAGATCCTGTAAAGGCCAATAAAATAAATGAAACGTTGGTTTATAATAAATAATGTTTGTAGAGCTATCTTTTTTTTATCGCAACCTGGACATTTATCCTTCATTCATCAACTAGATTTTCAATAATTAAAAATTATTCACCCAAAACAAAATATATCAGCTAGATTGGTATACCTTCTAAAATTATTAAAAACAATAGATAGTATTATATTTTGCAGTGTCAGATGATTAATAAGAATTAAAAAAGTAAACAGTGGTGGTGTTCATTTTTTTTAATGGATTATTGAAAAAACGACTGCGGTATTTGCATTCCTGATATACCATTATAGTCAACTAATTTTATTTCATGGAACTAATATTGAAATAATTTCATTAAAATTTAAGCCATAAATCCATACTTTAGATAGCATTTATGTTAACTTATGGCTGTATAGCCGTTAATAAAACTGAGCCATCTAAAGATAAACTAACTTGTTTTAAAGTACTTTGATATGATCATCCAGCAGAAAGGTACTTCATCGACCGAGAGTTATAATCTGAAAATGTATAGATTCGATCTACAAAGAGCGTGACGCATGGGCTGGGATTAAGAAACCCCGAGGTGCTTTACAATTAGGGTGACCGAAACCTCACCTCAAGACCGGAAACTGGAGCTTACCCGCTTCCTCCCTTCTCGGGTGACAAGGGTATCCCACTGCCTCCGAGCATTCTAATTAAACAGACCAGATCTCCTCTTCCATCCTGTCCTTTTTCCAGAGAAAAGTCCAAAGAGTGGTGTAATGTTTCTTTTCCCAACAAAAACAGTGTCCTGTGACTTCTTTTTTCTAAAAATCAATTATTATTTCGGGAAATAAAAAAGAAACAAACAAGTATGATTGGTATCTGATTATTTCTTTTTCTTTCTAATAAGAAGAAGAAACTAAAAAAAGTTTTTTTTTTTTTATTTAATATTTTTATTGAAATTTACAACTGTATATTACATAATACATTTAGTAAATATGATCTTAGATAAAATTGAGTGTTACAGGCGTGTAGAGCAACTACCCAGTAGTAGAACTCTAAAAAACAGTTTACAATATAAGGTCACGAGGCCATCTTCTTTTCAGGCGCCTTGGAGGATTGCCAGGAATGGAAGAGGAAGCAAGGTTAGAAACGAGTGAGTTTGGGTGGTTAGGGAGTTTATTATGGAAGGAATAATATCGAGTTCGGGCTAGATCGGTTACATAAGGAACATTAAGGTCTTTATGTATGATTTTATTTGTGACAAAGTAAGGAGCAATGAGAATTTTACGATGGATTTTGGATTGTAAGGATTGAATACGAGAGGAATTCGAAGGTTTAGCATCTGGACGGCCTTATTACAGTCATGTAGATCAGTATTTTGTAATTGGAAATGGATAATTAAAGAACATATATAGTATAATAAAATAGAAATTGATAATATAGAAAATAGATGTTCACCTGAATCCTGGAGGATGTAAAGCGAGGTTAAAAATGAAAAAGATAATGGCGGGATTAGGTAGTAGGATGGGGAGATTTCAGTCTCGTGTGAGGATTACAGATTAATCGTTTGTCCAAATGTAGTCCAAGGTAGCGAATCTGTTCGACAGTGGTAACATTATTAAATGAAACTGTAGGGCATTCGGTAAACTGTAGGTTTACGTCGAAGGGTAAGGGTGATTTGATGGGATTTGTTGGAATTTATCTTAATCCTCCAATTACGACACCATTCTTCGAGGGCTGTGATATGGGATTGGAGAGTTTGGGATACAATTAATAGGTTATTATTAACTGCGAGCACACATGTGTCATCGGGAAGTATGTACGAGGTAGGAATTTACGGAGTTTGCAAAGCAGTCCCGGGTGCCAGACTCCATCAAAAGCCTGTTCTACATCGAAAAAGACTCCCGCTCACTATATTCCGCGCTCCAAGAAAGACGAGACTACGTCCATCACACGATGAGATTGCTGGATAGTGGAGTGGGATGTTCGAAAACCTAACTGGTGATCAGGGATTATATGATTGGAATCTAGGATGGGGTATAGGCGTTTTAAAATGAGTTTTTCGAGAATTTTGCTCATGATTGGTAATAGAGATAGGATGATGGGTATTTTGGGGTTTGGGGATCATTTTAACTATAGATAATTTCCAGGGGTCAGGAAAATATGTGGAACGGAGTACGGCGTTATATATGTAGGTGAGGAATAGGATGGCTTTCCGAGGAAGAAGTTTTAGAATGTGGGATGTTATTAGGTCGTATCAGGAGCTTTGAATGATACTGGATATTTCAGAAGGATGAAACCCTCCACCTAAAGCATTTTTCAATGCTTTAGGTGGGAGTGTGGTTTGGAGCGGAATATTTAGTTCTGCTTCAATACATTCAAGGTGAATTGGGTTAATAAAGGTATAAATGGCGTAATAAATATTCAAGGTGGAATAAAGGTTTTAGAGAGGTGTTGCCCGAATGTTTGTGAGTTTGTGAGTCTGCGTCAGTTCTGGTCCAGGTTTAGGATTCGGTGAGCAGTTTTTAGTGGTCCTGCATAATGATTTGTCATTAGTTGTAAGATTTCAAAAAAGTTGAAATAAAGATTTTTCATATGCAGGGAGTTATATAGAGTGGGAGAATTTATAGAAAAAACCTTAAACACCTACACAAATAAATTTCTAAGCATCTAACTAAATTGGGAGAACCTGTAGTAGTGCACAAAAAATTTACCTTGGATATGGAGAAATTTAGACTAAAACTTTCACATTTATTGTATCAAAGATGAGGGTGAGAGAGGGGGGGGGAGTTTTCAGTCAAAATTCAAGATACTATACATACATCAACTCAATTCACATATGAATTATCAACTCCCTCAATGTTTGGAAGGACAGTTCCCGAATCCTCAAAGCCTTAAGTAGAAAGGTGTATTCCATTATTATGATGTTCTTCTGTCAAGAGAACAACTCCTGAATATCAAATTTCTATTAATTTAATCGATATGAGGTCAGTAGAGATGCCAAATTGAACGGCGGTTTGAAAAGGGAAACATAAGCTTTTAAAACCGTATTTTAATGGTGGATATAAAATACCTATCCATTTCGGATTACTTCCAATACTGTATTACTATTGTAGTTTAATTATTTTTTATATATGATTGTTTGAGAGTGGTTTAGTTTATTATCAATTTACACTATTTTGATCCTTTTTTTCCTCTTTTAATTTCTATTTTCTATATTATAAGTTTCTATTTTGAAACTTTTATTCTTTAGAATTCTACAACAATTCTAGAAAATTTTTATTTAACAATTACATTATTTCCTTCAACTACACACTGATTTCTTTGGCCATACCTTCAATATTTATGTCATTGCTTTAAAAAACCCAAAATTGCAGGCTAATTGCCTTTGTCACATCTTATTTTAAAGATCATTAATCATTAAAATAATATCATAATCACTTCATAAAATTTTGTTTTTAAATAGATTTCTTACTTACATAACTTTTTTTTTTTTAATAAATTAATATCCTAGATTTAAAACTTTTTTACAGACCACTTTCCCTTCTTTCATTTATATTTACAACTTAAAAACAGAACCTACCTTCAACAGGTTAGGACTCTGTTATCACCTTATCATATAACAATAACTTTTTTTATCATTAATTTACATTTTCAATATAATTTAATTAACATTCATTTTTAATTATTTTGCTTATAACGTTGCGAAACGTTGGAGAATTTTAAATAATAAAAGTTGAGAGGAAAAAAAAAAGATCAAAATTGTGTAAATTGATAATTGTTGTTTATTTTCGGTGGAAATACGACAAATAGTTATTTTTCTAATAACTAAAAATAATATAAAAAATATTATATTTAAAAAAAAAAATCAGTTTATGGCAGATAACTATTTATTCTGTAACTGTAGCCGTGAGTCAACCCAGAGGGTCAGGGAGCCCTGCGTGGTCCATCCTGTCTCATAAAGTTATTCTGACCAATTCACCCCTTTCACAACATACTACTGCACTCCTAACCCTTCGTGCGTTGCAGCGGTTTAGATTAAGTAATGTAAATGTATACTTCTTCAAAGTGAGGCTTTGCGTTAGAGTATTAATATATTGTTGAGAAACGTATTTATTGAATTAATTTTTTATTATCATGTGAGAATTATTTTAGTCATAATAGAACTTCTGGTGATAATATAAATGCATAGTTTATGTCAACTGATGTGTTCACAAAATTAATTCATGATGTACTCATATAAAAACTATGCAAGCACGAATATATAATCAATAAACGAATAATCAGAAACGAAATATATAACAGTAATTATAACATACATATGATTTTTATCCTCTAACATTTGTAGCAATGACATTTTCTGACTAAATAAAAATATTGTTGATCATCACATTTGGATTTTGATCATGTATAGTTATAATAAGAAGGAAGAGGAACATAATGGGAAATGAGTCCACTTAATGTCTTGTGTTTTGATTTAAAAATATTTTTATGATTTCTCTTTAAATAAATGATGATTAAAAGATTTCCTAACTAGAAGAACGTCTTGTAACTTGATGAAACGATGGCGGACAAAGGGCGATGAAAGAAGGTTGGGTTGTTTAAATTGGAATATTGAAGGGCAGCTTGGAAAAGATAACCATTCACTTTACTAGCTCTAGTCCTCTGGTCCGAAGAAATAAGGGTGGTATAAGGGCCTTTTGATGAATTTATTAATTGCTCAGGTGCTTTGAAGGATTTTTTAATTACGATTTTAACAAGGAATTATTATAAAATTTATAATTCAGAAACTTCTATTAGTGGTATATCTTATAAAATAACCACAATTCTTGTTTTGAAAAAAGATATGTTCCTTATTACATTATTGTTATGTTATTGATTAGTAAGTTAGAAAAACTTCTATTTTCGTATTTTTTTTTCATCTTTATGTTCACAGAGTTAACGCTTCCGCAAAGTATTTTCACAATATTTTTACCACTGTATTATGTATTATTTGTAATCTTTCATATTAAAAACTTATTATCATTGCATTCATAGCTTCCATACGAGTACATTTAGGTTTACAAACATAGTTGATAATTATGGATTATTGATTTTAGGTCGAATATTAATGATAAGTAGTGACAGAGTAAAAATATAACACCATTTAACTACATATTATAGTTAAATCTGAATCAACCTTTCTTATTATTTAACTATTGTTATATCACTCCACTCAATATTAATTTATTTAACCTTTAATTTATTTTTTATTTTAGTTCCCCCAACTTTTTTTAGTCATCCTAAAAATTATGTTCATGATCTCTGTTATCGTTAGGCCTCGTTAGTAGAGATATTTCGTCAGTTGTCAGAACCGTGCAATCACCTTTTATATCGTACCGTCGTACTAATGAAGTGCTTTTTATAAAATGATTATTAACTTTGAATCAAAAGCGAAATTTTCGTAGCTTAGTAATTTTGAAATCCTTGTACTTTTTTTTTTTTTTAAATTATTGCTGCTTCGAGTACTATCTATATTTTTCACTAAGTTATTTTTATAGAAAATATATCTGAATTGAGTGAAGTACCTGTCGTTAAGTTATTCGATATTTTTTTTTTAATTAAATAATTTATCAGCAATTATTAAAAGATTGTTTCTGTAGGTTTTGGGCCGAAACTACATTAATAATCAGTACTTTGCATATAGCTGAAGAAAATGATATAAAAATTTAATATTTTACTTAAAAGACCGATTTACCTTTAAATATTTAATTATTATCTTGTTGGAATTTTTGTGATATAGACTGAAAATGTTACACCTGACTTAATAATTGTGGTATAACATCATCATCATTCGATATAGCTAAACTAAAATATAATGCTGCAGTATTCTCAAAGGGAATAAGACAAGAGACAAAAGTACCTCACCTTTTAGCTACTTATTTTAGCTATCATCTTTCATATTTAATTACCACACTTAAATTCAATTGGTAGGTTTTGCTATCTATACAAAACAGTCTCTAATACCATAAAACATCTAATTCCATATATAGTCGAATGTCATAAACGTTTTTCATATAGTGTATACCTATATAGTCTGAAATAGTAGGGCTATTGTATAAGTGTAAGTTACATGTATGGTACGCACATATATGTCCAGCATATCAGTGGGTAACAACTGCCACAATTCCTCATATATTCCAACAACTTAGAAACACAGCTTTATTTCAAATCGCCTTTGCCTAAGGTTGTTCGTAATTTTGCTCAGTTGACCCGTCCAAAAAATTAAATATATGATGCTTTGGGGCGGAAGGGCAGGGCGGATATAGATGAGGGCAGGGGAGAGATACTGTGGCCCGATTTGGTGATCAATAAACCATGATATGATTTGGACGAGAGAACATTTGAACCGTGATGGTTTTTGCCTCTTGAGGGCACTAACCTGTTTTAGAGGCCCCACTCTCCAATCCTGGTTTTCCAAGTCAAACAGGGCTTGTAAATCATCGGCACAAAACAGGGGTAAAAGTTGAACACGATATAGAGGAGCGGGAAGAACATTGGTGTAGCAGTATTTCATCTGATGGTTGACGTGGGATTAACCTCACCCAGTGATGGAGAACGCCACCGCTCTAATAACTAATCGTTTGCCACGCTTTGATTTATATACGGTTATCTGATCATCCCTTATTTCCTCTAATTTTCTCTTCACATCTCCCCTTCATATTTTTATGAACTCTTCATTTTTATTTTAGATAATTTTATTAAATTGAGTATCTCGAGACTCAGTTAATAATAAAAAATATCATGTCGAAATCCAATATTTTATTGTTCTGATATTCATGCCCTACAGTAAAAAACAGTTTTTGTGAAAAAAGAAATTTTCTAACTAACTAATAAACACTGAAATGTACAGAATACAAATTAAAATTATAGACAGCAATATTACTTAAAAAGTTCTTATAACTATGTGTTCTACATAGCTGTTATACCACTAACTGTGTGTTCTACATAGCTGTCATACCACTAACAGTATGTTCTACATAGCTTTCATACCACTAACTGTGTGTTCTACATTGCTGTCATACCACTAAACTGTGTGTTTTACATAGATGTCATACCACTAACTGTATTCTACATAGCTGTCATACCACTTACTCGTACAAGGTTGTAGTAGAAATGGGTAAGAGGGAATTGAGAAAGGAAAGTGTAGGTTTTTTTTTCCATATAATAACCACTCTTTCTAACAGTTAGTCAGTCTGTTTATTTCTGTTTTGAATTCCATCTATCCATTTTTAGTGCTGCTGCTAATTGTGTCTTATATGTTTATGAAATTAAAGGCTCATAAATTTTAATTTTTTACATCCGATTTTTTCTAAATAGCCTGATTTTTATAATTCATCTGTGTTTAGATTTTTCATATTGTTTTTCGGTCATCTTACTTCAACGTTAAGCGTTAGTCTATTGCTGAGTTAAAAATAATTACAATGGTAACAACGAATTCGTTTGAATGTGAATGATTTTTTAAATTTTCTTATTCTAAAGTGAAATAACATTGAATTGAGTTTTGAGGAAAGTGGATGTTAAACAAAATCGTAAACATCTGGTAGATTCAAAGAGCAGAGGAGAAAACAAAGAAAAGTGAATTGGATTAAACCCTGTCGTAACAAGAAACGATATAAAACGTATCTACTTAGTGGAAAGAATATAGCTCTTTTATTTTTTTGCTCCTGCTAGGATGGAATCGAGGGAGGTAAAAGGGGTTCGTGTAAACTGAGATAACTTTAAAATATTTTCGTTTTAGGATATTACTCGGATTGAAGGGTTGTTTTTGTTTTGTTTTTTTAGGAGATCTTTGAGCATGTGAAGTTTTTGTTTTTCTACATCTTTAAAGTATTAAGATATTAGCGATAAAGTATAGAATATCGTTATTCTACTAAGTATAATTTATTAAAGTATAATAAATAGGATTTGAAATATTTAAAGATAATCTGAATCTGCAATGATAGTATCTTCTTAACGGAAGGAGCGGCTGATTTTGATGCCCTTCCAATCATGCCATGCATGATTTTATAAGCTATTTAATTTTTATTTAAAAAAAAAAATATTTTCCATTAATTTTTAGTTAAAAAAAAAATATTT
>NW_027107730.1:102765-110787 GCF_000696795.3 Halyomorpha halys | reverse complement strand
ATTAATTTATATTTTTTATAAAATAAAAAAATTAAATTAAGAAAAAACAACAACTTTTTGAACAAAAACATGAATTACTTCATTGATGTTTTTATTTTTTCTATAAGGTAATCCAAGAGAATAGTGATGTTTGACTATGTATTGATTTTAACTCCGATATATTTCTATTTAACATTATTTGCTATACTAGACGATTGCAGCTGATATAATGGTAATATAATATTATTTTTGTTTTACACACATAATATTATTTTTTTAAATTACTTAATAAATTTCTCGACAGATAACTGTTGTTTATGTTGGGGTGTTTGTTGAACTAAACAATATAATGTAAACGTAAAACTTTTTTAAATTATCATTAAAAATTTTAAAAAGTTTTAAACATATTTCTTTTTTAGGTACTAGTTTATTCTAAAGTATTTTCTCTTACTAATTCTTCCCTTTAGTTAAGAATCGATTTTATAAATTTTCAGAATTTTAACGGTTTCTAAAATATTTAGTTGTTTTCCTTCAAATGATACTCTAAATTCCTTCGATATCTAGTATCCTTTGACAAACAGCTATAAAATACATTCATGTTACATAAGAAGCAGATTCTCCGTTTATCCTGCAATGGATGGTAATTTAGATTTAGGAGCTCACCTCTTGCTGTAAAAATTAGCCGAATGAAGTAGAGATTGTACTATTCTCCTCATAGTAGCCATTATTGTAATCTAATTTAGCATATATTTTGTGGTATTCTGCTATCTTGCCTTAATAATTTATTCATTTATTTTTATAACATGAAAAATTAAAATATAAAAAAAAAACACAAATTTGTGAAAAAAAAAATACGAACTACTAACTCATTGATGTTTTTGTTATTTCTTTAAGGCAATCCAAGTGAATAGTGATGTTTGACTATGCATAATGTTTTCCAACCTCTGAATTTTTTATTTTATGAATGGTTTTATTTTATCTGTTTTATTTTTATTTTATTTTTTCCTTGTACATTTTTATTATTATACCTAATTGTTTTTGACATTTTTTTTCTTTTACAATTTAGTATTGTAGTCATGTTTTATAATTCTATTTTTATTTTTTTTATTTTGTTTTTACTTTAATGCTCTAACGCCTATTTTCAATTGCTGTTATATTCTCCAAACTAGTCCCAAAATATATAATTAAAATTATTATTACTATATATTAATAATTAAGTTATGAAATATAGATTATTATAAATCCATTAACTATTTGCTACCAGTAAATCTAGTTTCTTTCAAAGATTGGAGAGACTCATCGGAACTTGCAATGCAATTAAAAGTTTTTCCTATAACCCTGATAGTTTCAAAGTTTTTTTTAATTATATTATTATTAATTTTCTTTTTTTAGAAATGTTGTCTATCTTTTCTTTATTTATTCGTATCAAGTATTTGTAACGATTATCGTCTTCGTAATTATGGTAACGATAAATTTCATTTAAATTAACTAAATACTTATGTAGTGTATATATATATAAAGTTGGTGTGTTTCACATTCTAATTAATTCTTGGTTATGTCATATATTTATAAAAGTTCTAGTGATTGTAAAATAATTTTTTATATGAGATTATAATGCTCTAAATGTTGTAATTACACCAAACAAGACTGGGCCAAACCTGCCGCCAACAATATTTTCCTCCCTCTGTGAAAAGCATCGCCTTGAAGAAATGTGATTGATCTCGGAACACGAAACGTACATTAGGCTTGAATTCTCCGTGCCGCACAATTCGGTGCCAACTCCAATGATAAAGTGGCCTGGCAAAGACTGTCGCCTATGGTATTTGGTTTGCAGATTGGTTGTGTAATACGTTTGTTAGAATTGTAATGTAACCAACAGCATGTAATAAAAATCATATTAGCTGTGGATATCAGATTTAAGAATTTCAACTTATAGTAGATACTTACTTAATGAATGAAGTCTAGTAATTTGTTACAGAAAATTGTACTGATATTGAATCAATATAATCAGCATCAAAATTATATCTGTAAAAGTTTATTATTTTTTAGATTACAGATCAGATTTCAGATAGAAATTCTGCAAAAAATAGCAATAGTTAATTGACAAAAAAACACACCAACCATTTATAAGTTATTATGAATTAATTAAAAACAAATTTAACTTCAATAACGATTTTTATATTGACTCTAATATTCATTGGTAAAACCTAATTTTTTAAAAATAATAATATAAATTATTTTAGAGTATAATGATTTATATAGTCTAACCAGGGTAGATTATATCAACCTTAAACTAGGTATCACGACATGGGTTTAATAAGAATCATATTCGCAATATAAAATATCTACTAATAAGGTTCATAAAAGGCCTATAAAAAGTAAGGGAAAAGGGTCTATAAATATTAATCTAGTTGAGTAATATTAAAAGTAATGTAGATGGGATAACTAGAAATGGGACCAGCAATATTTTTATTTGCTATTGGATAATAAAATAAAAAGAGATAACACTTTTTAAATAGCGTTAAATGTTTTTTATTAACTAACTCTTTTAATTTCTCTTTATATTTTGTTATATTTTCATTAAGTAATTTTAAGTTAATTCTTTCTCGGTCAAAAGCGTTTCAAGTTACTTATTATCTGTGTTTTATCAACTCATAAATTAACTGTATTATTAGTAAATAAATGAGAGTATTAAACGTTTCATTTTATATTTAACTAAATCGTCAGTTAAATATAATATTTATTAAACATTTTTGACTGTTATGGTTTTGAAAATTCTCACGAAATTATGCTTATTGGTTAAACTAACTCGTATTTGTGTTGATATGAGAATTTTTTTTTTAAATGCCAGACTAGACAGCAAGAAATATTGTTATAATGTATTGTTATTCTGGGCTGTTTTACTTTCTAAAAAATGATATTAAGTCTTTTTTTGCGAAGTTGCTGGTTTAAAAAAAGAAAAATATTATAAATTCTGTATTATCCTGACATAAGTAAGATTAGAAGATATATATAATATTATTTTATATATTAACCGATCATCTACCGTTTTTAAATTTTTTTAAAAGAAATTCATGGTAGGTATAATAGAATAATATAAATATAACACTGATTAATTTGAAAGGTATATAAGTGATTTGTTATTAGTGCTTCACGACATTAAGTATTTGATTTGCCAATGTGTGCTATAGTTGCAAATGTGATCATTACTTTCTAGCTATGACGTGACGAGACTAGATCTATTTCTTGTAGATGAAGCGGATGAGGAGTACTATTGTTTGCTAGTAATGAAGTGTTGAATAATGGAGAGGAGGAGACAGTAACTGGGCCTTAGGGCTTTGGCTCTGTAGTCACAGTTCGAGTCAGGGATCCAGGCATTGTCGGTGGAAACAACTTAGCAACCTGCAAATTCCAAAGTGAAATTGGCTTCTGAATTTCATTCTCTTGTACTCACAGACTTGTGCATTATCACTATGAACTATGTTGTAGGATAATAGTGCAAAATATATTTGATGCTAAAGAAATATATAAATATTTTTTATATATAACAATACTTAATAAGATACTTAATATAGGCTTGATACTCAATTGTGGGGAAAGTACCCATGAGTAAAATTCCAATGAAAGTTTTATATTATTATGACTCACTGTCAACTTCTTTTCAGATGACTTAAAAGATAATTAATAATCGATTGGGAACCAATTTAAAATTTACTGGGGTTATTGTATATGGATATATGGAATTAAATACAGTATATGTTGTTGAATGGATATTATAATTGAAGAATTGGTAATTATTCAGATCTGCTTCATATTAATTGTTAAGAATTCAGACTGAGTATCGATGATAGAGAATAATTTAAGAATGCTTGAAGGTACTGAGTAAATTGAGTAGTTTCTTGTTATTTTGTGAATACATGCTCCATATCTTAAAGGTATATTATATTATTGATTATTGAAGTTCTATTTCACATCTTGACAAGTTTTAACAAAACTTTATATGTAAATAAAAATAAATTAATATAAAAAATATAACAAAAAATAATCCTACAATAAATTAATTACCTAAGCTGCCTATCTCTGTTGTTGGCACTATTGTCAGCAATGATGTTGTCCAGCATGATTATTCTGATTTTTTGGTGTTGTATATGACCGGTTTCCAAAGTGTCCTGAGGGTAAACCAGAGTATAAAGTTGGAGTACTCCAAGCGTAAGCTAAGAGTGCCACAAACGAATTCCACTTTCACACAATTTTAATAAAGAAAAAAAAATTCCAGAATCTACTTTATACTATGTTTTCTAAATACTCAACCATTTTAAGAATAATTATGGCGGCATTTTTATTTCATATTTTTTTAGCTCGACAGTAGTGCCGCGAAATTGTTTTATGCCAAACAAGTCTCCGCATATTCTTTTAACCCGAAAAAGGGTTCCGTGAAGAAAAACGTTTTGTGGTAGTGGTATGTGATAGATGCATAATGATTCTCGTAAAAAATAAGTTTTATAAAAAAAATGCATACAATTTTTTTTAATCTTCCAGTGTTTATCGATTTTGATCCTATGGGATGATAATAAAGAATGGGTAACTATTTACTCTTTAATAATGAATGAAATAATGTTGCTACAAAATCAAATTTGTTTGTTTATAAACAACGATTTTTGAGGTTCATATGGTAAATATTGCGAAAGGTCTACAAAATAAGCAAGTGTTGAGAGAGTGTGTGAAAAACATTCTGATCTCGAAAAGTTGTAGTAGTTAAAAGAAAGAAAAAAACAAACGATTTCAGCAGTAGTATGTAATTTGAACATGCCTTTATTTAAGAATGATATGATATATGTCTTATTGTGTGAGTATAATTAATATTTTTCTTTCTCTCATTCTATCAATTCTATCTCGACTTTATTATCTCCTGAAAAAAAATTAATAAAACGCGAATCTCGATGACAATTAAACTATTTTATAATAAAGCGTTTAAATTTTTTTTTCAGAAAACTTTAAAATATAGGACAGTTGAAATAGTGGACACGTCTACAATTTATCTTTTAAAATATCTTTTTTAATTACTTAAATCGTTACTCGTGAAAAATCAAGTCATGAAATCAAATATTAAAACAACTCTGTTTAGCTACATATATGTATTCGTATTATGCATTATAAGACTCGTAGTACTTCAATCTAAGTTATCTCGAAAAGTAGGAGAGAACATGGGAGCGAATTTAGTTAACATTAATCTGATGGTACACCCAGAGCGGGACTCGGTGAATGGTTAACAGTTGGCCTAGGAGGGTCAGATATAAGTTGAGCGGGATGATGGATGCGAAAGTAAATCTAGTTGGGTGAGATATGAAGGTCCGGTAGGCAAGGTGCTAAGTGTGCTGCAGTTCTAGCCACCAACAATGGCTCTATTGTTCCACCCTTCGGATAATTTATCCCTCTCTCCCTAAACAGGCAACTTTCTTCCTCTAACTCTATCTTAGCTCCCCATTCTGTCATCACTTCTCCCTATTAATATATCCGCTCCCTTAGTCCAAACGGGGCTGAATTTCCCTTGGGTGGAACATCGGTAAAGGGGTCGTTCCACTCTCTTTTACTGCTTGGGGAAAAAGAGGGATAGACTGTATAACTTAAAATTTCTTTAAAATTCATTAAACGTGATAATTCTTAATAGCATACCTTAATATTTTTTTGTTTTAAAAAGGTATGTTAATGTACCTCATGCATCTATAATACTAGTGCTTAATTAATTAGTTATATGTATATTTGTAATTAATATAGTATCGGATAGAAGTTAACTAAAGATACAGAATATGCTTAGTGTTCAAAAATTCAAACTAAAACAATATTATTTAAACCAGGAAATAAATTTTACTTATAGTATATTTAAACATTATTAGTATAGCCTATTTAAGTAGTAAACACTGTTTTTTTCTGAATTGTTGCAGAAAGGATTCCCACAAATATTTTCATAGAAGTTTCTTCTAATGATGAGCAGGTTGTTGACCGTGGATAATAATTTCTTTTAATAATAAACTAAAATATAAATTGATAATAAAGTGTTTATTCACAGACCGCACCCCTAAATCATCTTCTATAAATTCTTTTACCTTCCGTATCACTTCCTATCTGCGTTGTAGTCTTTGGCCTCTTTTAGGAGTTTTGGTAGAGTGGCTCGATCCTGTACGGTCGCTTTCCAGTTCCAAAGGTTCAGCAAGATAAGTGGGACCTTAGCAACGGCGACTTCCACCTCAGTTTTAGTCTGCCTTAACTCCTGGAACGATCCAGTTTTCGAATAGCTTCTTAGAAATCTGGTTATCCGTCATTCTGGCAACATATCCGTCTCCTCAGTCTCCAAGTTTGGTGGCCGTAATTCAATGCATAATAGTACTCCTTGGTGAGCTCGTACATAATAGCATTGCGACAAAGTCATTATTCATGTCACAATTTGTGGATTAATTTCCTTATTAATTATCCACTAGTATTTTTTTTTAAATTATTGGTATCAAAACAAGTAACATTTAATCTTCAGTTTCGCGGAATGCGACTTTTTTTTGTGATTTTGCTACTTCGAGTGTGATAGTAAAGCATTCCGTTACCAAACAAATTTAAGGTGTTCAAAGGACTAATTTTATACAGCATCAGTTTTAATTGAAAACTGAAATTAATTTATTTATTTTTAAAAAGTTTATCGATACATTTTTTTTGTTTACCCCCTTCCTGCCCTTTTCTATCATACATAAAGAAGGGGGATTATCCTACAGGTTACCACCCTATTATCTTATCATATAACAAGATTGGAGATTTCGAGTTGCCATTCCGGGGGCTGAAGAAAATAAAAGGCAACCTACCCAAACCGAAATTGAACCAACATCGCTACAGTTTCGAGGTTGCTAAGATGACAACTCAGTAGATTCACCTACCAAAGCCTGCAAGGTTATTCTTACTATGAAAATAAATAAGTTAAACATGAATTAGTTTATGTACGCTACTTTGTCAATTTTGAAAGATTTGCACTACAGGTAGGATAAGGGAACTATAAGAGCTAATACTACTTCCAAAGCGAAACATTCATTCTCTGCCCATTTTAGGGGGTTCACTGCTCAAGCTGAACGGATTGCGTCTGTTAGAACAAAGGCAACCCGTTTCTGTTTATTTCCTGAATCTCGAACAAATATTTTCTATTTATTTTTACTATTATTGAGTAGTTCCATGTTTCATTTATGTGTTCATGTGCAATGAATAACCACCATATGATAATGTGTTACAAAATTACCTGTAACTATATCAAGGATTTTAAGAATCCTAAATATCAGGCCATTTCTATTTAAGAAACAAAGAATTAGAGTTGTAATTATTCGGATTTCATTCCGGGCTTGAAAAGTATCTATTTTATCGGACAAGGTGGAAAACTCAATAGCAAAGAATAGTTGAACTAGACAACAGTGTGTTCTAGATACGTTATTTAGAAGTTCTGCATAAACCTGACCATAGGTGGACCTTATTTTATTAATTTCTATCAAAATTGTGTTTTAATTTAGGAGAAAAAAATACTTAATTTTCACTTCGTTAAAATAAAAATTAAACTTAATATTATTAAACAAGACCATCAGAGTAAATTCTTGTTGTTAATCTAAATTAAAGCTGAATTGTTAAAGAGGACCTATAACCGAAACTTTAATGAAGGAAGTTGAGGTGGAACATTAAGTATGCAATAATAATCCGAACGAGCAGAGGCCGGGACATAAACATTACAGTTTCATTTTCCCCTCTTTACAGCCGATTATCACTGGCTGGTTGTAAAAGTTTTCGGTAAATAATAGAGACCTGCTTGTCAGGTAAAACAACTTGAACATCTTTTCAGATCTGTTGACAAAAGCAACTGTTTTCTGAATAAACCAATGTTTATCACCTAACTGAAGATTAAATGTTACTTGTTTTGATACCAATAATTTAAAAAAAATACTAGTGGATAATTAATAAGGAAATTTAAATTTCTGTGGGTGAAGTTACTTTATCATTTATATTCTTCAAGTTTTTAATGACTAT
>NW_027107730.1:93903-102685 GCF_000696795.3 Halyomorpha halys | reverse complement strand
ATTATTCACAGCAATTCTTCTTCGTTCATACTATGATATAAATGAGCTACATGCGTATTTATTATAATTGGGTTAATAAAGAATGGGACATATTTTCTCAAGTTTTATTTACTACAACTGCGGATGTCATTTCGGACTATTAACTCTTTTCAAGACCTTTATTTATAGGTCATGGTTATTAGTTGAATTTATTTAACACCTGCCGAAAAAAATAGCCATCCATCTATCTGGATTTGATAAAAATTTATAGGATCATGAATTGGTATTTTTGAAAAAATGTGAATGAACGTTTGCAAAAAGTTACTAAATCTGAATCAAAAAAAGTTTGTAGAATGAAAATTATACTACATCAGACAGTTTTCAAAATTAAAAATTGGAAATTTTTGGAAAATTGTTTCCCTTGTTATTTGAGTACATTGTTAAATGAATAAAATTAAAGTTTAAAATTAGAGGAAGATATATAAAATAAAATGCCATTTGAACTCTGTCAGACTATTTCAATGATAATAAGACTTAGCTGACATTCTTATTATTGGCGCGATAGACTGTGGAGGTCCTAGCCCTCGCTTGGCTTCTTGACGAATTTTTTTTATTCTGGGTGGATTCGTCACTCCCACGCCTATTTTTGTGAGTACAACCCATTGCCGAACGGGCCTCACAAATGCCCGGTAGGAGGCTGTAAGTGAGTTTTGTGTAATTTTAGGCTTGAAAAATGAGTGAAAAAAGGGCTCGAACTTATCACCTTTGGGTTGGTAGACAGGCGCGTTGTCGTGCTTCTACCGTCGCCTCCTAATGTTAAAGACTTATTTTTACATTGACTTACCGAGTTTAATAAAAAATAGAGCGGTTTTGAAGAAAATCCTAAAAAGAATTATGAAATCTATAATATAAAGTGCCACTGATAAATGATCAGTTTTAAAGAAAAAGTTGCTGTAACATGCCAGAACTATACCTGCCAAAAAAATTCATTTGTGTACAACTTTTCGTTCCTGAAGTAGGCTGTTCTTGCACACATTATTTAACGAGGCTTATTTGAACTTGATCCCAGTCGAAAACTCGATTCCGATATTTTTCACGATCGTAATGTTTTTCCTAGCTAATTCCATACAAAGGTAAATGAAAGTAAAAAAAAAAGATGTAGATTAAATAACTTTTCAATATTTTTGAGATAGTTCGCACGAATAATAGAATAACTTTCTTGGTTACAATTAAACTTTTAATTTTTTATTATTCATGATAATGCTGGTTTCAAGTTTTATGAATTACCAATAACATATTTCTACAACTGTTCTTTCGTTCTTTCCTTCTGATATCATATCGCCATGACAGGTACAACTCCATATTAAATATTACTTTTTTTGATGTAACCCTGGTGATTGTTTAAGTAGCGCCATCTGCCTTTGATCACAAGAGGAATAACTAATGACAATAGGGACCCCCTCTCCCTAATTAGGATACCCTCAAGTGTGAATAAAGCAAGAGCTGCCTACAGTACTCGGCTCTTAAGGATGGGAACTTTGTCAGTGAGGGTTGATGAAGAACACATTTGGTCCTTGAGCAAGTTCATGAAGAATCATTAGACCTTTGAAATCCTCAGTTGTGCTTACTTTTATAAAGATTACTTCGACATATTTGTAATAGGGTAATGAAAGACTGTGTTTTTTTTTTAACTAGGAACAAACTTTGTTTGGTAAATGATTGTTTACCTGGAATTAACTTCTTATCAGAATTATTTTTTAATTTTATCATGTAATGCATGGTCTTGAAATAAATACGGATAAAACAAAATACTTGGTTAGCTGTAGAAACGCGAAAAATTTCAGTGATATAGATATAGCAGGAAATACGTTTGAACAGGTAGATAGGTTTAAGTATTTAGGTTCTACGGTGACTAGAAAAAACGAAATTGATGAGAAAATAAAAGCTAGGCTGAAGGTGGGAAATGCTTGTTATTTTTCAATTTCGAAACTGCTTAGCTCGCGCGTTATATCGAAACACTTAAAAATTAGAATTTATAAAACTATTGTCCTTCCCACTGTTCTTTATGGATGCGAGACGTGGCCTCTTACACTAAGGGATGAACAGCGCCTTAAGGTTTTCGAAAATAAAGGAAAATATTCGGACCGAAAAAGGATGAATTAACGGGAGAATTTAGAAGATTACACAACGCTGAATTAAGGGGCCTACACCCCATAAATATAATTCAAGTTATAGCATTGCGGCGTTTAAGATGGGCGTGTAAGGTTGTAGAGCTTTGTGACGAGCGGATTCTTAAAATGTTAATAAACGCTGAACCGACGGGTAAACGTCGGAGAAGTAGATGGGAGGATTGCGTTAAAACTGATTTGGTAGAATGGGGCATCACTGGAAGGATGTATGCAGAAAGCGTTTAGTTGTATCGGCATTGAACCTTCGGGTTCGTTAGGCCTTTATTATTATTATGTAATATATATATGTTAGATCGTGTGTGAATTAGAAGGAGACAGTCAGGACCAGGGTCAAGAAAAACTTAAATACCAAACCATTTCTAGACAACATATTTTAATCATAGTCCATAACAGATTCGGTAGTAACCATAATCAATATAAGTGTGGCATACCGAGTTTAAACAAACTCGTTAAAGCCATTTTTGGGAAAATTGAAAAAATATAAAAAAAATTAATGACATACAGTAGCACTTCCGGTGGGTTGATCTTATCGAAAATATTGCAGTAACATCACAGGAATGGCCAGCCTTAAATATGTAGGTTCAGTTCCAAACGAATTGTTTCTTAGCTAGGCTGTTCACAAACACAGGCGCTCCAATTTCCATTTTGCTGGAATTCGTAATTTAGACTCAGATATCTTAAAAAAGGTATTGCCGTCGAAAACTTTAATCCGTATTTTTTTATCGCATAATTTCCCTTGCTATATATCCTATATATATAGTTTAGTAAAAGTAAAAACTTAAACTCGAAGTTATTTTCAGGTTTCAATTTTTCCTTATTCACCTTCACTAATCCATCTCTCCCTTATTCTGTCCTCAGGCGTAACCCAGGAATCGAGCTTTTCCCCTTCCATTTTCAGCTCTTATATTAACGATCTTCCAAAATCAATTTATCATTATTTCATCACCTTTACCCTGACACCCCCAAACCTAATTATCCTTTCCTCCCTCTGAGTTATTATTAGCGCTTGCAAAGACTACGAAAGACATGACAATGCCTAAGCTATTGTTAATAAACCCAGGAAAAAATTAGACCACCATTTGAAATTCAAGAACCCTCAAATTAACCCAGCTTTTCAACCTTAATCCTTTTTATTTATTATTTATTTATTGTAATTTACAACTGTACAAAATAATACAATAAGTAAATATGTAGTATGTTTCATATACACTTGAAAATCTTGGGAAGGAACCACCCATTGGTGGTACTTCAAACATTAATTTAAACTAGAAGGTCCCGTGGCCATCTTCTTTTCAGACGCCTCGGAGGATTATCAGGGATTGTTAAGGATGAAAGATTAAGAATTAATGGGTTAGGATGGTTAAGGAGTTTGGAATAAAAAGACGCATATCTGTTTTGGGTCAAATCTGCAACGAATGGGATGTTAAGGTCTTTATGAATGAGTTTATTTGTGACGTAATAAGGAACATCAAGGATTTTACGTAGGATTTTGGATTGTAAAGATTGGATGCGGGAAGAATTTGATGGTTTGGTGGAGCCCCAGAGCTCAATTCCATATGTCCAAATTGGTCTGATTATTGTAGTGTATACTAATTTTTTGTAATGAATGGGAAGTTTAGAGTGTTTAACCTTAATCCTTGAACTCTATTTTCACTCATTTTATGCAGCTATGTTAAAAATTTAGAATTCATTATTGGCAAAATCTTTTCCTGGAAATCCTATATTCCAAAAAAAAAATTCAGATCTGCGCTTTTACGTTTCCTACTTTAATTTTTCATTCACTCCTGGAATTGTCACTTTGATTTAACTTTCATTATTGTTGTGTGATATATTGTGGAGTAATACGAAGATAAACCTAGCTACGTACCATCCGATCTTTCTGATCTTAATATCCAATCATGTAAAACCGCATTATACCTATATTTCATCGTCGTTCGGTATTTAATATTATCAATCTAATTCAAAACCCTTAGGCACACTCAAAGCCCCCCGCATCCAACAAATGTTCACAACCCAAACCAAAGGAACTTTGGTGAAATTCAGTCAAATATTTTTTGTATTAAATGACTTTGTCTATTTAGTTCATTACAAATTATGTTTCAATTTAAAGGAATAATTCTTTGGACGAGTTAATATACATATATGAGAGCAATGTTGACAATGTTTCATTATATAGAATTAATTTTCAATTATTTTATATGATCGCTTTTCAACCAATTTTCTAGGTCCTCATTGTCATAAATTATTCAGTTAACCCTGTTCAAATTAAAAAGTTAATTCATTACCATCCATAATGGCCTCATTGTCCCTTATGTCGCCGATTTGGCCAGAACTAGATCTCAATCTTTCCATGATAAACTCTTTAACTACCCAAATCCACTTTTTTATGACTTTGCATCCTTCAATTCCTGATGATCCTCCTAGAAATATGATTGAGTTTCTGCCAATGCATAGATTCTACAAAAGACTGTAACACCGCATTAACTAGACTTATATTTTAGTTAATACCGTAGTAAATTTCTATGAAGAAATAAAAACAAAAAGTTTAATTACGATGTCATTTCCAGTTATAATGTATATAAATGATAATGTATAGACTGTAACACTTTGTGAAAAAGAATCTTTATAACCATCGTATCAAATATATGAGAAATATCAACCAAAAAGTAGCTTTAGTTGACATAGTTTCAATTTGAGATATGATTCCGCGGGATGTGGATCCAGCAAGCGAGCAGTGCAAACCAACTAGTCCAAGCAAGACTTTTTTCATTAACTAATCCATCCACCAGCAAAAATGTTTGGAAATTTTTTTAAAAAAAAACATATTGAACCTCTTTTAAATGTTCATTATTTATTTTTGTCTTTATTATTATTTTAACTACATTATCACATGTCGTACCCTTTTTATTAGTCGTTATAATTTTTTTTTATCAATTATAATAAGAAATATATTGCTTGAATGATACTTTTAAATAGACCATTTCAGATGACAGATCAATCACCAATTCAAACTCCTACTTATATTAAATGAAGAATCAAAGGAAAAAAGTAATATACATATAATAAGGATTATAATTATTTGCCGTTGAATAATTTAACAAAAGAAGAAAAAATATATAATACCGTACTGTGTTTTCATCATTTCGACCATTTCATATATATTTGTTTCTTTATTTATATAAATAATCAACTATTTATTCGCCATTGTTTTGAGGCTGTGTACTTCATGATTTGCTACATGTAGTAGTAATGAAAGAGGACAGAATTATTGTTGTACATTTGCTGGATTATCCATTAAATTAAATACTTGTTAGTTTGATTTTAATAATCTTAGAATATTCTTCTTATTAAATTTATATTGAGATGCATTATAGATATGTTAGTCAAACTTCAAGGAGAAATACAGTATGACATTAAATGATTTCATACAGCAAGAATTATGAGTTTGAATCCACTAGTTACTAAATTCAACTCTGAAACCGGAGAACAGAGATTTTCAAACTGGGTACTAGGGTACCTTGTTCCAAAAGCGTATGCCTGAAGTGGCGCGGCAATGAATGAAGTAAAATCTGTTTTTATAATATGGGAACACCATTGTCTTCCTGTTTAACAAACTAGTGGTTCCGCAAGATTAAGTCTGTTTTGATATTAGTGTAATTTTTAAGTTACGAGTTAGACGAATTTGCAGTGAACTAAACGTACTATGTATAATAAGCAGTAACTCAGCATCTATTGTCGAAATCAGCCATATATTAATGATTCAGTTTCAGAAGGGACTTGGGCAATGGAATGAACGTTATTTAGTCATTCTTTATCACCCTGCACAAACGTTGTTCAAGATGAAGTACTGAACCCCTGTCTCTCCACGGGTTGTAGCTACATAGATATTTTATTTATTTATGGCCCACCCTATCTCTAGAAAGTGGGTACCCTTAAATAGAGGAAAAATCTGTCGGATGAGCGTGGTCATGAACAAATTACCTCCTTGGCCAGCCGTTGTTCAAGAAACAGTACTTCCTTACAAAGTGCTGAATCCCTGATCCTCCATGGATTGTAGCGAAACAGGGTTTTATTTTTTATCTATTTATCTCCTTTTTATTTTATTAAAGATTTATTTGAAATATATAAAATACTAAGTCCTGCATAGTCTTAGGTAACGTAATGACGGTAGCGAAATTACGCTGGTGGTGCTGTGTGGCTGAATTGAACTTTAAAATATTTATCAACGTACATCACTTGAAAATAAAGATTAAGGATTGAAGGGGTTTCAAGACCATTCTTCATGACACTTGAAGCCCCTAAAGCTGGGCGTAATGAACCAATACAGTGCTCTTACTCCCTTTACGCTATTAGTTCTTCAGATATTGGCAATATGTGAGGATATGCAGTGAGCAAGAAGAAACACAATTATTTATAAATGGATTATATAGAGGGGCTGAAAAGGGCGCGCGCTGGGGTGGCAACCCCAAACCCTTCCTTCCATGACAGGAGCGATTGAGGGTGTAATGCATCAAAAGGTCATCAAAACTTCAAGCCTTCCTTCCTTAGTGTTTAAAATAAATGCAGATCCGTGTGCATCCACGGCCGTCGCCATTAAGACAATGTTTTTTAGGCCAGACTGTTGGCTCGTACGTCATCATTAGCGGTGATGTGTTGTTTACTATCTTCCCTAGTGATTGATGAAGCGGACAGCTGGGGAAGTCGTGATGATTCAATGCACTCTTACCTTAGGGCAAATCTATCTACTTCGTCTATATCGACTTGAGTATAGTCAGCTCATGCCTCAGATCAGTTTTTATCTAAGACCCTAAATATCTCGATTTACAATTTAGTATCTTATTATTATTTAAATAGTTTTGTAATTAATGAATTGATAAATTAGGTAAAAAATATTTTTTATATTATATGAGATATTGTACTTTTCATCCTTGTATTTTGTCATCACTATTCTAAGTTGTCATAAATACGGTTGAAAAACAAAGGTAATAGTAACCAAAGAAACCAATGAAATAATAGTTAGCTATAAAACATTGTATCCCGTTTTGAAATGCCAATTATGTATTGAAATAAAGTAACTTAATTATTAAGAAATATTTGTATTTCAATTTTTATATTTATTTTTTTCACTTAAGTTATTACTTCATGTAAACTTTTACTGTAATATCGGGTTTTAAGTTTAAAATTATTTTTCTTTTCTATTTATACAAAATACCTACTTAGGCCAATTATTGTTCAATAGGGGTACACGAAACCTCATTATAAATAAAATTCTCAGATTTCCTCATTGAGGCGTATAAAAACATACCAGGATTAATGTAAAACATTGTAATTAACAAATATTTCAGCCTTGTGAGAGTTTTCATTTTTTCAGTTACCATGTTTTACAACCCAGTGACTTAAATGCATAAATTAAATATTAATTTGTGGATTTTACTACAGTTATTGTCTAAAATAAAATATTTTTTTCTATCTTATCTATAACTTAAATAGATGAATGAATGTCATTTTTTAAGTTTTAACAGTATTTTCTAATTTATAAGTTTTTTTGCTTATTATTATTACAATAAATTATTCTACTTAGTCTGTATGGGGTGTCTAAAAACATTGAATTCTGATAGCTTATATATCTAGAATCGTTTTATAATTTCATAAGTATATGTTATATAAAATATAAGTATAATATATAAATCTATCTTTACTGTGTAGTTTCCTTTGAATTTTATTAAAAGGAACTCCTATTATATCAAAGGAACAGTAAAGTTCTAATTTATCCTGAAGCCTTTGATCGTCGTAAATATTTAACTTACACGATAGGATGTATTTAAAGTACCATACAAATAGATGTCCTGTGTAAATGATAAATGTTTGGTCACATATTAAAATTTAGTAATTGGCCTTAATGAAGGTTAGTATTCTACAATTTGTAAATTAATGTATGTTAATTAACATTAACATCGTTTTGTTATTTCATACATGATAGGTTTTTTTAAATAGGATTTTTTTAATTTAATTTATTTTTGTTTTTTAGTGAATTACATGACTTATAATAAATTTTATATCATCACAATGCCACAACTTGATGATCTGTTTCCCATTATATTCTTGATTATCCTTTGCATCTATAAAGAGAAGGGCCTGTGGATATTATAAAGTACAATGTACTTGTAAGTATATTACACAATGTTTATTGATTTAAACAAATGTTAACTGTTTGTTAATTGTAAAAATGCGGCTGTAAATGAAAAAAAAATATCCACCACGTACATGGATCAGAACAGCTTCCAAGCTTACTGGGCAGGTTGATACACAATCACCTATTGTTCAAGGTTTAAGAATAAATTATATAAATGTCACGTGATATGCGGACGATATTCTATGAGGGGAATAATGAAGTAGTATAGATTGTCTTTATTACTGCATTAGAAATGTTTCATTGTGTTTTTTTAATTCATAAAAAATAAATCATAATTCATAAAAAAGTAGATCAAGAGTTCAATGGAACATGCCTTAAAATCTGATCAAAATATTTACAGACAGACTGATCGACAGATAAACATAGAACCAAATATGTTCCTTGAAGTCTCAACCGGTCAAATGAAATTTTAGGATTCTGA
>NW_027107730.1:71046-88783 GCF_000696795.3 Halyomorpha halys | reverse complement strand
ATTTTAGCAAATTTCATGTAAACTATTACTCCTACGAAGATAAACATCATAAATTACTTTATAGCTCATTAAACTAACTTTAATTTGAGTGGTAATATGCATCAGTACGTCAAATGGTTTTTGAGATATACATTTTTCAAAATAAATTCACTAGCTACTGATCTTTTAGTACGTCCCTTACAAAATTTTTATGAAATGCGGCTTTTTAAAAAGCTCTATCAGAGCTCATATTTTAGCAAATTTCCTCTTCTTTAAATGACGTTCTCTTAGGTTTTCTTGTATTTATCCTACCTTTTAAGATATAGAGCTCTGAATGAAAAATTAAATTTTTTTATCGCTTTCAAACAGCCGCCATTTTTTATTCCCCCAACCTGTACTTGGCAGACTCATCAATTTTAATTACTAGTAATTATACATATTTTTCATAAAGTTATCAGAAATTGGGGCAAGATAAATGTAATTTTTTTTTATCGGTTTCTACGGTGAATTGACAAGAACTTGTGTCTAATATTTTTCGACCAAGTATCACCAAAGAAATTCTCATTGAAATAGGTCATCTCACATGCCTAACTTCTCCTTACCAATTAAGCGAAACTACATAGACGATTTGCAGCTTAGTTAGTTAATTAACAACATTATAAACCAAATGGTATACCAACTTTTTTAGATTTATTTCAAATCTAATCTTGGGTCCTGCGTCTGAATTATCCGGTCCGACTGAAGAATGCGTGCGGGGGTTGTTATCTAGTAAGGTGGAGCCATGCATAACTCACGATCAGAAGGGAACTGAACTTAATGTCGCCTGTTAATCTACATTAGTGGCACCGACCCCACAACAATAAATTCCCGAGTCACACGTGACTGGGTACGTGACGGTCTAAGCCATCCGACTGTTCCCCCAACCGCAGCGAACATTTTTTCACATTTGTCGAAAGATTGTAATGCTCAACCGACAATATTTCATACCAGGCCATTTTTCTAATCGTAATGCATTACTTCTATAAACGATATAATATAAGGTTTATTATAAGAGACAGCTTTTATTCATCGTTATTAGTCATATTATTTTTAAATGGGTAAAAAATTATTTACCTTAGGGGTTTGATCAAATCTCCATTTTCATTATTTTCCTACTAAATCTTGCTGATTGATCGTATATTAATTTGAAGGAGTTGAAAGAAAAACAAAAATCGTTGAATTTTTTTGTAGCAGCCCTGACCATCTCTATCAAAATTTAAATGTTTTCCAATTATTCTGAATAGTTCTTTTTAGGCGCAGATTTATAATGAAAAAGTATATTTCTATTAAATAACTAAGGCATGATCTATAAAATAAAACCATTGGTTTTATTAATTAAAAAATCAACTTTATTTTAAAATTTATTTTTTAATATTCAAATCTTAATAGTGTCGTGTTCTACGATTTGTTGGTTCATCAATCATATTTTTAGACCTGAAGTAACACCCCTCGCAACTGTTGTCTGTTAGCAGAAAAACTGAAATGAAATTATATAAAAAACAGGTTACACTCGTAGTTATGCATGGTGTAGAGACTTGGTACATCTCTGCTGCTGATTGCAATTCACTGACTATATCGGAAAATAAATAAGTGGTAAGAAACTACTGTACATTTTCGTAGATGGAATTTTGATAATTGAGAGTAATTACAAAATTTCTAACATTATAAAATAATGAAAAAAAAATGGCTAATTGAATCAGAACGAATAGGTGAAGATGGGATTAGTTCCTAGAATTATCGAAATAGAATGAATTGGAAATTTCAGGCTATAATAAGTGATGCTGGGAGAAGAAGAGGGAGATCCCCAAGCTATTGTGAAGATGAGGTTAGAAATGAAAAGTGCTCAGTCTTAAAAATGGCTGAGGATTGTGTAAGATGAGGCAATCTTGTTCTGCAGGATCACACTAAACTGTATCGCTAAAGAGTGTGGGATTTCTGGGCAACTGGTGGTTCCTACAATATGTATACATTGTAACTAATAAGCATATCGTTTAGGACCATTTCATAATTAGTTCCACCTCTTGACACTGTACCTTTTTAACACAAAAATACATTGAGCCATCTCTCTTTTTTGAATTATATTTTGTTGCTGATACTACAGGCTTGTTGCTGTCCATAACTATCTAGCCATTGTTTCCTGGCTTTGGAGTATCTGGAAAATATCCACTGTTCCTTACATTATACATTCCTTCCATGAAAAGTAAAGTTTTGAATTAACGTGCTGTTGACAAAGTTCTACATGACGCTCACCGAGACTTGTTTTTGTAATGTTTTGAAACCTAGTCAAAATGCAAAAAAAATCAAGTACAGATATTCAGGAAAAATTAACAGTTTGGTTTTGTTTTTTTATGCACTTTGTAGTTTACTAACAGATGTACATATTAACCGCAAGAAAATTGGATTTATATTTAATTCTGTCTTTTATCATTGTCCGTTTGAGGCAATGGTGAGACAAATAGTCCGATTTTATTTTGTTATACCGAATGGATGGTTTAGCTTACGTGCTAAACAATGTCGTAAAATTATCAGTTTTTTGTATAACTGAACTGACAGACAAAATTGATTCAATTTTACTTTTTATATTTACTTGATTCCATAAAAAAAAATAATAATAGTTAAGTGGATCAATGGTTTACAATTTCCAAATATCGAAATTTAGTATATTTAATGACTCATGTCTTTACTTCATTATACAAGGAAATGTGGTGAAAGAGTATCCCATGGTATAGGTGCTTTATTAAAGATACGTTAATTTATTTTCTATATTTCCAAAACAAGCTGTTTTTCAACAAACGAATACTGACGAATATCAAGAATTTTTCGTATTAATTTTAAAATAAAAGATAGATTTACGACGAACCGATCAATCTCTATCTTTAGTTAATATAAGAAACTTTAGAATAATGACGTCGAATGTTATGTTTTTACATTTTCACATATTTGTACGTACATATTTATTTTTTATGTTTTTTATCGTAGAACTACTTTTTATTAAGTTTCCATTCACGTTTCCAAGTTTTTTTAAATAAACTGATAAAAATAATTTATTTCTTATGAAGTTTTTACCCATGTTATAATAAAAAAATTGGCCAATAGAATCTGTAATTATTTTTGGTTGACAATAAAGATTTTATTTCAATTGTAATATAATATGATATGTACTATACTATTACGACTTCATAAGAAAATATTGATTTAAGTCAGCAAAATGCAGAATAATAAATCATGTATTACTCATGCTGTCAGTATATTTTCAACATTGATGGTAAATGAAATAAAGACTGAACGTCTTGTGTTGAGGAGTAACAAAATTATCCCTAGTGCTGGAAGCCATCTTCACAAGCCCTCTCTCGTCCTTCTGTTGTAAAACCTTTCTAAAACCTTTTTTTAAAAATAAATTTACCAAACCTCTTTCCTCTTTTCTTTTCCTTCTTGCCGTTCACAGCTCTTCAGCGCTTATTTATACCGCGTTTCTTAATACTTAAATTATTTTAAATTCTTCCCTAATGGTTCGCAATATTTGATATTATAAGAAATTAGAGCGCTATGAGAACTTATAGAAGTTGTTCTAACACCATTTATTTCAAGTTTGTTTGATTAAATACTATTGAATTCTCTTCATAATTTTCTCTGAAACCTTAGCTGTCATTTTTAGATTAATCTACTTATTGCTGTGGGGGGGGGGGGATGTATAGGCAGGAGGAGGTAGAGAGGGGTTCTTAGGATAACAAACTGCAAACTTAGTGGAATCTTGCCATTTTAAGTATACTCTCGTAAATTAAATAAAATTATGATGATTCTAAGAAGAAATATGTTCTGATAATCTCCTCTTTTTGGACAATTTTATTGATACTCCCCAAAAAAAAGAAACATAATTCTATAAATCAAATATATACATTTATACCTCTAAAAATATATAAGAGTATATTAGTTAAAAAATATTTTAAATAAATGAAATAATAATCTTATTTAATTAACGAAGGTAAAGAAAAAAATATTAGATTTAAACATTTTTGTATTCTAAGAGAATATGAACTAATCTATATCTAAATTACATTTTGATGAAACTTTTAAAAAAGAATTCCTGTATTGATTTATTTATAACATACATAATAATATAATTCTAATAATTGAAAATTATTAGAATATTTGATTATTGCTAGAAATGTTTCGTGAAAACAATAGTGAATGTTTGCAAATGAGAGAATGATTGGTACGAGCATTTAGTTTAATGTTTTTATCTATCTCTATCTCTTGAATAATCCTAGATCAGTTAAGAATTTTGCCACTAAACTTTTTTTTTTCAATGTTTATTGTGTGACTACAGTTTAATGAAAAATACTGTATATGGAATGATGTATTTCAATTACGTTTGATGAAAACGTTATTATGGGCGATTTATGAGGAAGAGTAGGAAAAAAAAAAAACTTTATGGAACACGGGTTAAATATTTTATGAGGAAGTAATGTTTCTTAACGATAATTGTGACAGGAGGTGATTTGCTCATGACCAAGTTTAACCGCCGGGTTCTTTTCCCAACTTAAGAGTACCCACTCTATAGAGGTTGGGTGTGCCCCTAGAGAGTTGCTGAACACACAAGGTTGACTCACGTCCAAAGTGAAATATTAAATTACCTGTCACAACCAGATTCAACTCCGAGTTCCGAGAATTAGTATTAGAACAGCGCCTTACTCAGTGAGCTACCCCTCGACCCTGCCAGTAAACGCCTAATAATAAAAATAAATTGGATGCTATTTATGGTATCATTTTTTTCAAATATTACTGATGATTTTTCCCCTTCAAAGGGAATCATTGGGGTTCCAAGTTTAAGAACTGGCTCTTAATATTTCTAGAGTCTATATTTTTCTATATTTTATTCTATGGAGTCTATATTTCTGATATATCTTAACTACAGTTGAGCATATACGACTGTCATTATAAATAGCAAGATCAATAAGATATGATTTCTTTCCTTCAAGTTGATAATAAGAATGTTTGTTAGAACGCATTGTGTGGTTGGCAATTATAAATTAAACCATCATGCTCCAATATTACCGGGTTTTATTTCAATGTATTTCTTGCTGCAATTTCTTTTTCCTGAAATAGCTTTGCAACATTTAATGTAATTAATAATATTATTTTAAATAATCCTGACGAACCCTCGTCAAGATGTCAGGATGTCAGGCATACGAAGCGGCTCTACCCAGGCGCCTTCTTGGGTTTAATTAGTTTTATTTGAAAGCATATCTCCTATTCATCTTTGTCTTAGTATTTTTGTGTTCTTTAGGATGAGGAATTTATCTATTTCATTGATTACTGTAACCCATTCTTGTAGTTTATTTATTTTATAGGTTATAAAGTCAGTTTATGTTGTTGTAAAATTATATATATATATATATATATATATATTATATAAGTTGTATTACCTAATATTAATATATTACCTAATGCATTAAGATAATTTTTTCGTGCATACTATTTAAAAAATACCAGGTTCATATTCATAGCTCCTGTGAGCTTCACCATCACTCTCCTATAATAGTAATAATTTCTGAACTTTTTACAGCTCGGGTAACAAGTATATTGAGAAATATTAGAAATATATAACATGACAGAGATATGAGGAATAATTTGAGAGATCTAACTGATGGCCCGGAGGGAGCGACACTACATGGTAGCTACAATAAGGTTTGCATAACTCATGCGTAGCCCGCTCCTATCTCTATTAGATAATAGCCACTAATCTACATAACCCTCCCAAGTCCCATAGCACATGAATTTTGAAGTGAGTCATGTAGTGCTCGGGATGCCATACCAACTTTCAAAGTCTGAAAATATAATCTTGGAAAGTGTGGCTGCTTTTCTGGAACTCATTGCTCGAATAAATATTAAATAGATAACAAATTAAAATAAATTATCTCCTTTTGTTTAGAAAAAGTTGGGTGGTAGGTATTTCGCTGCCGACTTTGCACCAAATCCAGACATTTACATCCAAATCTATTTTGCACTAGTCCATTTTTCCTTAAAATATGGCTTCATGTTTGCTTTCTTCGCAGAACATCCCATAAATGTTACCCTTTCCAACACAAGAATACTTATTTTATTTTATTTATAGTCTTTTCCGTTCTGATCCTGGTCAGACCAACTTAAAAGTAAGCACAAATATTTTACTTGAATTATAATAAAATCACATTAGAAATTTAAAGAATAATATAAAATATGACTTCTAGTAAAGCCGCTCATAGGAGAGGAACAAGACAGGCAACAATACACTCACATATTCTCTCTCTCAGAAATACAATGAAAAGTCCTGGAATATTGATAAAATATATGTACATCGCCTTCTTTTGTATCGAAGCAACATTGGACTCAATAGGAACGATATATAGGAATTGTTAGGATGAATTGAAAGGAGGGGCTATATTAACATTGATAGAGGATCAAAGGTTACATTCTAAGCCTCTGCTTATTCATATTAAACATGGACGTAATAACAATAATCTATAAAAGGCGAACTGATAAGATGTTTTTGGAGTAAACAAATCTACTTCCCATTGTGACCAACTCTGTATGTAGACGATATGGCTTTCATTGCAGATTGAATGGAGGAGTTACAGAAGACAAAATGTTACGAAGAACTGTTTATAAAAAGGATGCTCGTTGATAATAGAAACAGTATAGGAAGAAGTTCAGTTGTATTGTAATGGGAAAGAAAGTAATCTCGAATCTGTTGGACAGGCTGACCAAGGGCACTGTACCCAGAATACGTCGGTCGTTAGTGCAGGGGGAGAAGTAAAAATGACCTTCTAAGCCAGAAAAAGTGGCAATATTCACTGGACACTCCCCAACGCTATCAAGGCACTACAGGGCAACATAAAAGGTGAAGAAGCATATTAGTTTTATAAAGGTTCCTTTCTAAGGAACTTTAAATTTACCTTAAATTAAGAAGTAAGTTTAATACATATTCAGACACATTTATTTTATACCATTAATATAAAAATTTATGGTATCATAGGAACTGATTTAAAGAGCCTTAGTATAAGTTGTTATAAGGAGGAAATTACATGAAATTGTTCTCTAATTAAGTTTAAAGAAAAAATTAGATTAATCGGTTGGTTAATTTTGTATCAGATAAATACCGAAGAAGTGTTAAATGTAACTTTAAGCCATACAATAATACATAAGCACCGGTTAACTGAGAGAGAAGGAGGAATTTACGCTGACTAAACTATCACAAAGGACGTCCGTTCTTGACCGCTCCCAGGCAACGACCGGTGGGCCCCAAACAAACAAGGCCCATAGACACCCATAAAGTCGCCTCATCTACAATTTCAAGTGGCTGAATAACTTTAACAGCTATAAAGCCCACATCTTCATGTATGCAAAGCTGTATATATCTCTGCAGCAATTAAACCCACTCATTAAATCTTTCTTTCTTTAAATTGAATGATACTGAAGATCTTGAATCAAATATATCAAGAATTACAATTAAATTATGTTATTATTGTAATTAAGAAAATCATATGTATCATTGAAATATGAATCTAGTTTTGCATAAATTAATGACATCCAAAATTAAAACATCATTATAATAAAACATTCAGTTAAACTATAAATATTAAATACGAAGTTACTCTAAAATATTTTACAGTTCTCCAATTACAGAAAATTTAATATTAATTTTATGGTCAGAACAAATTAAACTGGAATTCATTTATGAAATTGAAATTTATTTTTTATTTCACTTTTAGTTTAGTGTCGTATACCCATACTCATTATTTCCTTTTAATTTTTATACTATTATTTTATTAAAAAAATATTTTCTGTTTGCTTTTATGCAATTGGTATGATTTCTATTATTTATGTTTTTTTATTAAATTTCTTTTAGTACTTATACTTTTTGGATTGCTCATATATATTTCTTTTATCATGTCATAACCGTACTTCTAAGATATTTCTCATTTAATTAAATAGTTTACTAATTTTCATTATATTATAACTTTTATTAAGTATTAATTAATTTCCTTACTTGAGTCGTATTATGATCTTAATTTTTTTTAATCCTTTAAGAAGGATATCAGAAAAAACGTTGAGATTCCAAATACCATATTTTATTTGGGAAGAGAAGAGCAAAAAGAAATCGTTTCCAAATTTCTGATTTCCAACATTTCGATACACAAGTCTTCGTTAGTGCTAAAATACTAAAATCAAAAAGTCAATAGAGCTGAGGTAGGAGTATACAAGTGACATATAAATAAAACAGATATATAGGCGAAGGTATAAAAAGATTATGTAGCCAGCCTAAAACAAAATAAATGAGGGAGTTAAAGATGAGTACAAAACAATTTATTAACTGACGTCAAAATCAGTACTGAACTGATAAAAAAGAATACATATTATCCAATAGATTAATTAACCAAGAACATATATCAACTGACGTAGTAATTAATATTAAACTGATAATTAATAATATTGAGGCTGTAGTAAATATTACTCAATAGAATCATAAGTAATGAAAGTGATAAGAACTGAAATTAAAAATTAACTGATTGAAATATTCTGTTTCATGTTTTGTAAAACAGTTCAAACATTAATTTTAATTGTCATCAAGCTCATTAATGGATTTATTTATACATATTACTGTCAACTGTCATTCGAATACATAGATAATATGCATATACATAGTTTCTTGAATAAATGGTCGGTTATCTTGAAGCAAGCTTTTGTGCTGAAGGTTTCAGCTTTTTATAAGAACAAAGCCCTGCCGAGGCCCTTCTGAAACAAAAGGCGCAGGTGGCTACCCTGGCTCTTCTCTGCTAAATTATCGTCCCTCTAATATTTCATAGATTATATGAGGGGTGAGAGCATAAAATATGGCTGAATTAGAAATAATTCTGAATTTTAAATACATCTACTATCCAAAAAAAAATCTAAACATTTATTACAATAGTTCTTGAATACTGAATCAATAAATTGGATCTGAATATATAACTTAGGAATGAGGATCGTATAGATATCAGAGAATACCAAAAAAATATATGAAAATGTTTGTTAAATTTAATATTTATTTTAAACAATTTTTATTCATAAATTTATAATATAAAAAGAAACTTTGAAGTAAAAATCCTGAGCTAAACCTTTATGAATAACTAATCCAACACCAAATAGTTATGCAACTTTTTGATTAATCAATAAAAAACTGGTAATGTAGGGTCTATCAAATAGATTGAAATCAATCAATCCATTATCTTTGATAAAAGATTTTTTTTGTTTACCTAAATTGAAAACGTTTTGTTCGGTAATATCACGTTCTGTCTCGTTCAAGAAAAATCATAACGGAGATAAAAGAGTTAATGTGCACCATATAAAAAGCTAAATTAAAAAAAAAAAAAACGTAAATAACAATTATTTCACAAATGAAAAATGATGATACATTTCAAATTGTTTAGGTCATTATATATATTACAGTATTTTTTAAAAACTTAAATTCGTTTCGCACAACATATTGATAATTATTATTTATTTACAATAGGCAGATATAGTTTAAAAAGGAAATGAAGAATTCGGCATGATAACATTTCATTATTGTTTTTCATTTTTACATATCAATATTAATTAATAGGAATATTAATATTAATTTAAAGGTGGTTGATAAAGCAATAATGAATTTGGCCTTGGTAAAATTATTAATTATGATTACAAAATATGGATTAGAACTATTAAAGTATAAACAGGTAAGTGAAAGTGAAAACCAACTGTTTTCATAATAAATATTGATTTTTTTAATAAAATGAGTGTATATGTTTGTACTCGACACGCTCTATTGTAGTATATTACAAGAATTTGTATCTATTAAAATTAGTATGCATATAAAATAGTATAAGTATGTCGATTAACGAAAATATAAATATCAGTTGAGTTTAAGCTAGGACCGAACGTCGGCATGAATAAATAATTTTTTGTTTAAGTTCTTCTTACTGACCGCACCCCTCTCCCCCCCTCCTCCCGACCATCTTCTCCATCTTGAAAATATAAATAAAGGTTTTCATATTTTCATGGGTGTTAAATAGTCAGTTTTGACATTTACTATTTTATAAGAGTGTGATATGGTAAAAGAAAGTTCTTCTACTGTGTGAACAATAAATAAATTACAGTTTTGAAAAAGGCAAGGATTATATTAAATTCCTAAAAATTTTTTACGTTAGTTGTCGTGTGAAAAATATTAAAGAAACAAAGTTAATAATAAAAAAATATGTTGTGAACGAAGTAACAAAATTTAGTTATGTATATTATAACGATCTTGCAATTCCAGATCTTATCAATACCTTGCTATTCAAAATAAATATGAAGGAGAGAATGTTGATGAACAGATGTGTAATTCAATTGTTTTAATTATTTCATGGGATTCCATTGAAGTACAATTGAAGCCTGTGACCTATCTCCTTCATTTGCATTTTAATTGAGCTTAACAATTCACTTTCTCTCTTTAATGCTTATTTTTCATTACATTTCTCCGCAGCGGTGAGGGTTTATTAAATAGAGGAATAGCAAAACGCTGGAGAATTCGAGATGTGAGATGAACCTCTTTTTGCAATAGCGTTACACTTCCAGCTGCTTCCAGTTGCTAACTTCTTTGGCCTCTAGCAACTAACTAATTATACTCGTGGATTAAATTAACCTAATTATCTAATTAGGTTTGTATGTTTGGTTGTATGATTTGTTGCCAAACATTTTTTAAAACTAATTAACACACATTCTAGCAACAATTACAGTAAATTAATTAAACCAGATTAATATTAAATTTGTAAGATATCACAAAATTTAAAAAGTAAATAAAGCAGAACGAAATATATAAATATATAATATAAAAATAAAATTTAACATGAAAGCAATAGGTAATAGGCATAGTACTAGCAATAATCCTAGTTATTTAAAAAATTTAAATTAGGACGAAGTGCTGACAATTAAAAAAAAAATAATAAATTTACAGCACCAACGGACCAATTTACAAAAGGAATTTGTCAATATTACGCAGATGTAATTAATATAATGAACATTTAATACTTAATAGCCGTAGAAGATAATGCCGTTGTAATATTTATTTATTTATAGTTTATTATTTAGCTATAGTTTGGAACCATAAATAACAACATAAAATACTGTTGGGGTACGTTAGATATCGAATAATGATATTTTAATTGATGAATGGTATCTAATGATAAGATTTTAGATTTTATTTATGTTTTCAAAGTAACTTACTACAGATGTATTGATTATATTCATACGAATTTATAATTTGATGAGACACGATTTATTGACCGTTTGATGATTAGCCTAACATTTGGTAAATTATTGTTTTTTGTATTTTTTTGGCTTTACTCGAATGAATCATAAAAAAAATAAAATATTGATGAATACATGATTCATTTAAGTAAGGAAATTAAAAGGAATTTTTTTTTTTTTTGGTTCAAGTGTTCCATTGAGGACATGTTGCCCTAGAGTGGGAATGTCAAGGTTCATTTCTCGGGGCCATTCTGAAATAAATATTGTCTGACCCTTGTGAATATCGAACTTTCTGAACCAAAATCTCTGCCACCCTCGCCCCAAAGGGCTCAGCAATGAAGCTATCAGTAATTTTCCAGCTAAGTTCTACGTTATGCTTAAGGATCAATCTCAATCAATTTAAGAAGAAATTTTATAAATTCACGAAATTTTTCTAATACTTATTTTAATATATTGCTAAAATTATTATGCGGGTTTAAAAATTAGATTTTCTATTAACATTCTTCATTATGAATACAACTTTTGATCGAAACGTAGTGGTAATCTTATAATGTTTTGCAAATTTAGTTTCAGTTAAAGAAAAAATTGTGTTTTTTTTGTAATGTTCTAACGACGGTTTGTTTATACCTTCCTAGAGTCCTAACTTTTTTCCACAGAAGACATCAGCCGCATCCGTGGTCGTTGATGGACAGTAGTGAGCCCTACCGTCCTCCGAGGAGATAGGGACCCATTTTACGACCGCAAACTGCCTGGAACGGGCACCGATTCCTATCGAAGGCAGCTGAAGAGTCGAAGCGGCAGCTGAGCTGGTAACGAGGCCATGTGGATACTAATGGTTCTGCCTCCTTGGAATAGCTAATGTCCTCTTGGCTCTTCGTAAACCCCTGTTTCCTCTCAATCAGTCCATTTTAGTAGAGTTCGGATTACCTTTTGTTTGGTACGTATTGGGGAAGGGGGAATGAAAAAATGGTATATATCTGGGTTTGTAGAAAAAAAAAATCTCATACGAACCAGTTAAAAAAAGCCGTAAATAGTTTAGGACCTGGGCTGCGAATGTTAGATAGAATTTCAGCTAGTAAGATAAACCCTCAAGTCACCATAAATTGTAAACTATAGATGTTATTTTATTTACCGAACAAGAATTGAAGTATAAACTCTTCATTAGACACGAATATTCATGACTTTATTCTTCATGAATAGCATATCATAGCATTTTCTATGATACTATCTAAAATAAATTCACAAAATGTTTTTTTCTCGTTATTAATTAATGTTGGTATTCGAACACACTGTTATCACAGAAACAATTAAATGGAAAGAGCTCAATTAGGGCACACATTTCAGTAAATTTATACTACTTTAATAAAAGCTTACATTAATTTTATTTTGTAGTAGATAGTCATAAAGGTATTGAGCACTAAGTGAAAAAATTAATGCTTCTAAATTTAATTAATGCTAATAATTTTTCGGACATTATTTTTTTAGTTATCAAAACCAATTACAATATTTTTCAAGATAAAATTTTCTCTAAATTGACTCAACACAAGATTGTCTTTTGATTTTTTAAAATAAAATTCAAGATAGAAAAAATAAACCAATTTGTCTATACATATTTAAGCGTGCAAAGTGGTTTCTTTTTACCACGTCAAAGATACCAAAAACTAGTCAAATATTTAAAACCTGTCTTTAAGTAAATTAGTTTCACCTAACCGCTATTTTTTCCATATATATATCTCCACTATTCCTTAGCTTGAACAAGGTGACATGAACATGGAGTTAAAAAATAGGATTATCTAAAAAGTTTCGATATTTTGCCATTTCATATTTTTGAGGGTACTTAAGACGAATTTGGGGTTTGCCATGATTGCCATTGTTATGAAAAAAAAGTTGAAATATCAATCTTTTTTATTTAGATTATTCCCGAAATATAGTCTGCTTATTAGGAATTAGAAAAGAGATCTCATTATTCCAACACTCGCTCACTTCAATGCAGACAGTCCAAACTAAAAAAATCATTATGAAAGTAATGAAAAAGTTTAGGTAATTTACACTTGTATAATCCATGCTAATAAAAATATATAAGGAAAAGCTCAGGCTATATCATAGAAACGACCGATAAGAACTTAGCAGTAACTCCATACTGAAAAGTATGAACACTATGAGGCTGAAATTTTTGTTTGTGGTTCTTCTCATCCTTTGAGTATGGAGAAAGGGTGGATTTGAAAAACTATTTGAAGTAGTTAAAAAAATGTTTGTACAATTAGAAAATACATATATTTTCTTAAATAACTTGTAAAAATAAGTAACTTCTGCAAATATTTTTTTTTTAAATATGGGAATTTTGAAACAATGGATTCTTCTCCATTGAGAATTATTTTAAAACGTACCCACTAAGATCTGGAAATCCAATAAATTAATAATTATATTATCGTATCTTTTAATTATCAAATATTAGTATTTTTTGAAGATAATTTTCGTTCAATCTCACAACACCAAGATATTGCGTTGACGACCACGCTTACACAAAATAACTTTAAACAATAAAGGTAGGAGATGTAGGATGTCAATAAAGAGGCAGTGTAGTAATTAGTGAAGGCTGAGGAAGGCGGCCATGTAATATCGTTCCCTGGTCAGGAGGAAAACGTATAAGAGTTTTCTCCACTTCCGGGCTCATTCCGCCTCATAATTCTTTCCTCTTAGGGGACTTGGCTTTCCTTGGCACAAATCCAAACAATACGTGCTTCTGATTTATATATCAAGCGTGCCACTCCGAAATTTCTACATGTCAAATGCGCTAGTGCTCTTTTTATGACTATCTTTTGGTATTTAGAAAAATGTTTATATAAAATAATGCTGGTTTGTCATTAATTCAATAATTGATATCAAGTATTTAAAAATAATTATATTTTTATCATTCTGGTAGTGGCCGATGAAATCGAGTAATAAAAAAAATAAGAGTGGAAAAAAATCAGTTACTTAACCCCAATTTTTTATTCCTTTAATAACTATGCATAATAACTATGCTTAAATAACTATGCATAGTTGCTAGTAAAAATTAATGAATCTGCCAAGTACAGTTGGGGAAAATAAAAAATGGTGGCTGTTTCAAAACGTTAAAAAACTTAATTTTTCTTATGAAGTTTCATATATTTAAAACTACTTACAACATTAGAAAACCTAATAGAACATTATTTAAAGTCGAATATTTTTTTTAAAACAGCCCTAATAGATTTGTTTACGTTCAATAGTTTCAGAAATTCAGTTTTTTAAGAAGTAAAAGGTCTTGAAAATAAAATAAAAGAGTTTTATTTTGGGAAAAATATGTCTCAAATATTATTAAACGTACAGATTTCTGCCAGTTTCAAAGCTATTTTAATGAACTATAAAGAAGTTCATAACATTTGTCTTCGTAGGAGTAGTAGTTTTTATGATATTTGGCAAAATAAATTCACAAACTATTGATTTTTTGTTGTTAGTAAAAACTTTCAAGTGCAAAATTCATATTCATATACAAATATCATAAAAACTACTACCCTTACGAATGTAAATGTTATACACTAAATTATTGTACATTAAACTAGCTTTAACATGAGTCTCTTAGCACGTCTAATAGTTCCCAAGGTATAGATTTCTCAAAATAAATTCACCCACTACTGATTTATCAGAATATTTTTTATGAAATATTGCTTTTTAAAAAGTACATATCGAGAACTATTGAACATAACTTTTAAAGCTCATATTTTAGAAAATTTACTTTAAATGATTTTCTATTAAATTTTTAGTGTTGTAGGTTGTTTTGGAGATATGGAGCTTCAAATGAAAAATTATTTTTTTTTTTTATTAATGTTTTGAAAAAGCTGTAATTTTTTATTCCATCTAACTATACTTGGCAAACTTACCAATTTTGACTTTTAACTATACATAATTATCATTGAAGTAAAAAAAGGTAGGGTGAAATAACTGACTTATTTCTCCTCTTGGGCTATTGGATTTTAACTAAAGTACTGGCTCGCTAATGTAAAAATTATGAAATATAATTCAAGCCCCTCTTTCCAATTACGGTAGGTTCCCAAGTTTAGACTTAATTTCTCTTGATTAAAGAGGCATATAATTTCTAATATTTGTAGAAAAGGACACTAAAATTGAATAAACTATATGATGTACGTAATTATAATAGTAAAAATGTGCTTCCTTACAAAGTACTGTACTAAAGAACGTTCATAGGCTGTAGCGATTCACATTAAATTAAGTTAAAATAATATTAGTAACAAAATTTATGATTACAAGCACCATATAATTTTTTCAATATTATAGATTTTTTTTTTCCAATTTTTCAGTTTTCAAAGATATTGTATTTCTTGACATGTCATTTTAAGATGTTTACGATTTGTTTGTTTAAGAAATTAAACATAAAATTTAGAAAAATTTATTTCATACGTTAAAAATCCTCTTTTCAATATTGTATTTTCGTCGACCAAAATCAGACGCAAGAAACCCTGTGATGAGTGCTTGCGTCAAATTTTCGTCCTTGACTAGGAGTAAAAAGAAAAGTGTTTCTTAGAAAGGAGATTAAAATCTTCGAAAATACATTTTTTGAACTTACTCTATTCAGACTTTAATCCTCTCGCATGTTCTATTGTAGAACATATTGAAAAGTATTGTATATATAAATACATTATAAAAATGAAATTAAATTCAAGAATGGTTAAAAGGGAATTAAGTTAACTAACAATAAAATTAAATAAACATTGAGAACTTTTTTTTCCTAATACACCCAACTAAAAAAATAAAGAGTTTAAAGAGATTTTGAAGGGTTTTAAGGCGGACTTTATGATTAATTACTTAAATTCCTTAATTTTTTGAAAATATCATTATAGGGAATACTTCATATCAGATATAATATATATTGCTGCCGAATATAGGGCAGTCATAAAAAGTATTGTGACCTTTTTGGGGATGATCCTAGTCGCAGTGACATGTATTAGAATTAGTTAAATTAAACTGTACCAAAAATTCTTCTCATTGCCTCTGGCTGGGATAAATGTTTTCAGTTTGTGGTGTGTTCTTTTAATTTTTTAATGGTTACTAAGAAAATCATCGATTAAAAAAATTATTATAGCCTTTTTATCTTGTTATCGAGAAAAAATTTGAGATAGCTTTTTATTATTATTATTATTAAATAATAATAAGGTTACATATATTTAATCTTATTTGGTATAGTTATTATAACGTATTATAAACTAATGGTAAATTATTATAACGTATCTTGTATTCCAAGTATGTGGATTAGAAAATAGTTTGAGTATTGATACAATTAGTTTGGTTTGGTTTACCAGTTATTGAATAATTATTTAGAATTTCTTATTAGAAATTATTCTTATAAGAAATTCTAAATAACTAGCAAAAACCCGAGGATTCTTAACGAAATCATGAAAATATATGTGAGTTACAGGCCTACCTTCTACGCCATAACCCCTGATGAAGACCTGAAATTCAGGTCGAAACGTCGGCATAAAATAAATAAATATGGTTTTGTTTATTTATGTTGTTCTTTGCTGACCGCACCCCACGACAAACTTCTCCAATCGAAAATGTATGTAGTTAATTATATTTATTTTAATTCGTAGAAGCCTATTTAATGTTATTTATTAAAATAAATGTAACAGTTTAAAATAGTTAGATTTTAAAAATAGGTTGATTTAGTCACCGTTATTAACATAATAGGCTTGGGGCTACTGAATTACGAAAATAACTCAGTCTTAAGAATATATAAATCATATAACACCACTAAGGTCATAAAAATGGAAAATAATGGTTGTCAAAAGAAAAATATCGTTGCATATATGTTGTAAAAGAACTACCATGCCAAGATTTTACACTTGACTCACCAGATTACGTATTTTAGACAATTTGCCTTAATATGTGACTCCTCACAGAACAAATAACTGACTGGTTTAGCTAAAAAAACAAAAAAAACAAAACAGAAATTTCCAGCCTCTAATAAAGTTCGTGTTCTGAAATGTTCAGTTTTTATTTAGTTGGAAACTAAGGGAATTAGTCTTTATGATTTTAGGAACGTAAAATCAATAAATTGGTTGCAAGTTATTTACTGTAAATAAGAAAAGTGGGTTAATGATTTTTAGATCTGAGGAGTGGTAATTTTAAATTAACATTATGTCGATAGAACATTCTCCTCCTAACTTTTTTCAGGCTATATTTCGTGCCATTGTAATTTATTTATTTTTATCATATATTTATTTATAAGTTATCATTCACCATTACAAGATCTATTTTATTTTAAGATCCCCACTATTGATGATCATTCTGCCCTACCCCAAATTTCTGGGATTTTGTAATTTTAAAATATTTAATTTTGTATCTAATTCAGTTCTTCTCCATGGAATTTTATGTACTTATTTTTTTTTTTTTTTTTTTT
>NW_027107730.1:63879-70996 GCF_000696795.3 Halyomorpha halys | reverse complement strand
TATATATACCCTGTTTTAGTAAATCAGATTTTAAGAAAAAATCAATTTTCGACCCAACGCGTACTGAAGGCATAAATTGCCAAGAAACTCAAAATAATTTTTTACAATTTTTGTGGCATCATTTGTGTCTTAAACAACAGAAATGTTTCTTAAATTATTTAGGACTCTAGAACTCCTTGGGGACTATCAAAACTCGAAGAATTTTTGATTTTCACTACTTCTCTTTCTAAAAATATTCGATAAAAAATGTTCGGAAATTTTAATTTCGTATTTCGGAAGCTTTGTTTAGAGTTCTGTTAGCCCCCATTAGAGCTCTAACATCTATTCTTAATAATCAATTAGAATAAAATTTTCTTCAAAATCAAGTAAAATTTGTTTTTACTAAACTATTTAAGGGATCTCTCAAGCGGCAAAAAAACACAAAATTTTGTTTTTGTAAAATCTTCAATTGATTTTAACTTTTGCTTTACAATGGATTTAGGAAGTTTTTGATATGTGTAAAAAATATCGTATTATATATTTTTTGTAAGTATTTATAAATAGTTTCATTTTTATGGCCGCAAGAGAAGCTCATTTAGCTACGTTTTGACAGGTTCCCCTTCGGTCGAGGGGTCGTAGCACGAACCCAACAAACACAGTCACGGAAACTATGAGCTAGCATGTGCCTCAAAGAAATCTTTCAATACACAATTATGAATATAATTTAAATAAAGTAGTAAAAAAAATTATAATAATACCAGTCAATGTAGTGGGATTCATATCACATGATCTTACGATTGATACTATTCTAGTATCAAATTACTACTAATATAGTACTTAAACTCTCATAGTATTATACTATCATAATACTATATATAATAGTATCATAATAATATACTACCAAACTATTATTAATACAGTAATTAGTCTTACTGATTTGTATTAAATTCATTTCAAAATTTATTACAACTTTTAATTTAATGACTTTAATAACTTTAAATTTATTGACTAGAGTAAATTAAAAGTCAAAAGTCATATGAATAAATGAGAAAGGCAAACAAACGTTTGCAATATAGGGACTTGGCTAAATGACTTAACAAAGGCAGCAAAGAGGACTTGAAGAAAATTAGTGGTGGTAGGGGCCTCTGAGGCGAAACGTTGTTCTGGCAAGGAAGAAACCTTGTTCTATTAAAATTTAATTTCCCCTTTGAGTAATGGGGCCTTTGTCAAAGATATAATTACCTATTTTTTTTCTTTTCGGTGCTAAGAAGTGTATTTTTTTTTTTATTAGATTGACAAGAGCTAATCTTCTTTCCTAGCGTTCCTAAAATACATGTCACACAATTTTATACAGTAAAATAAAGACGATTCTCTGATATTGCCGGTTAAGAAGAGAACCAATAAATCCAGAGTTTCTAAAAGAAAAACTCCAATATTAGTTTAATTTATGTATAAGACAAATAATAAAATGCAATAAAAGATTTAATGTAAAGGTAATATTTTAATATATTAGTGCTTAATACTGGTTTGAGAAAATTTTATTTTGAATTGGACCTATTCTAAAGATTGCTTGTCCTATTTGAGTCATCCAACTGTCCCAAAGCAAAGAGTACTGTCACAATGTAACCCTAGTCAACTATACAATCAACAGGATTCATCAACCACAAAATAAAAATAAAACAGTTTTGTCAAATGTGCCGCTAATAAAGCAACGATATGATAAATTTATTATACCAGATTAATATAATTTAAAATAAAAACATTTCTGCTACGTGGATTAATATAAGCTTACAATTGATTTTATATTTTTTAATAATAATCACAAAGTATGTTATTTTGCCGATTTAATGATTCATTTTAAGTTTTATAACACTAATTAATTTTCTAATTCAGTACAGCTCGGTTAAAATTCATTATCACAAAATAAGTAAATTATTTACATTTCACTTTGCATATGTTTTCAAGAATATTTTTACTTGTCATATTTTTGGTCTAGTGCATCTTAGAAAGTTGAAATAAATGTCAAAAAGAATTGCGATTAGACCGCCAGAACAAAGCTGTTAATCAAGAATATAATTCCACAAGATTGAACTTTCATATTTTAAGAATCAATTTTAGTTTTTTAGATTTTTAATGAAAACAATATTTCCTTCGAAGTAAAACATGAACTACAGAACTGCTTGCTCACCGAATCCATTATTCCTATGCAGATTAAACTTTCTAAAAAGAAGTTTTAAAATAATTCATAAGTTTGTTGCATCAGATTACTTTGAGTTAAAGTCAGACTGTTCGGAATAAGTTGAATTTACCTGGTATATCTGATGTTTTCTTTTTTTCAAAACCTACCTAGATAATTTTAGAAACGGATTATTTTAAACAGTCTAATTACAATGAGTGGAAAATAAAAGTCTATCCTGATTTTACATTTATGTTATAATCAGAACTTATTTTTAACTCTTCTTTTAAGCTTTTTTAAACAAAATATAGGTAATCATATTCAACCACTTCTTCAGTCAGCCAATATTTTTATTTCTAATAGATGTTTGAGGGTGCTTTAAACGAATAATTTTTGCTTCTATAAAAGTAATTGTTTTTATCAATTCTGCCGAATTAGTGTAAACACGGTCGCTTACTCATTAGTTTTTTTTAACGCCATTAGTAAAATAATACAATCAACTTGGCTATTACTTCAAATCGTTACTAAACAATTTCTTAAATTAAAAAAAAAAAAAAACCGTTCTTCGAGCGTGATGTTTTGTACTCTTACCTGTCACAAAACCTTTAATATGTTTATTTCTGAGTACTTGGCGCATATCTTGATTGTTTTTTACGTAGTTAAGGTAAGTAGTACCATGACTATGACCAGTAATAAGGCTAAAAACCGAAAATGCTCAGTTTGTGGAATTCATCATACTTGTAGAACACCGATAATAAGCATAAAGTGAACACAAATTCTAATAGTAATAATAGTTATCCAGGTCTGCAGGTCATATAAATCAGTAATAAATTATAAATAATAATTAATATACTAATAAAATAATTATATAACAATAAATTAATTATAAATTTCAAGTTTTCACTCGACTGACATGGAATCCTCATACAAGACTGAAAAGACAGGAAACTGCTCGTCGATTTCGACTATTACAACATACACTAGACAAACGGTCTAAATTGCCAATCCATTACAAAAGACTGATCTACATGACTATTATAAGGCCTATCTGGACATACGGAGTTGAGCTTTGGGGCTCCACTAAACCATCAAATTCCTCACGAATCCAATCCTTACAGTCCAAAATCCTTAATGCTCCTTAATTTGTCACAAACCAAGTTATCCATCATGACCTCAATGTCCCATTTGTTGCCAATTTGGCCAAAACCAAATACCATTCCTTCCATGGAAAATTTCCCAATCATACAAATCCACTTGTTTCTAACCTGGCTTCTCTTTCATTACCTAATAATCCTTCTAGGCGTCTGAAAAGAAGATGCCCTCGGGATCTTCTCCTCTAGAAATGTTATTGGAGTTCTATCAATGGGTAGATTCTCCACAGGTTTGTATCATGTCACTATCTCACCTACAGCAAATTTACTTGTATATATGTTATGCAGTTGTAAATAACAATAAATAAATGATTAAAAAAAAAAATTTCACTTAACACTGTTCAAAACGGTATATTGGTTATTTTTTCTATATGAAATTACCCATTTATAATTTCTTTAATTTATTTCAACATCTTAACGACTTGGCATATTTTGTATTAATATTAGCCGATGTAATTTTAAACTAAATACAATGTATTTAAACATTTTTTATTTTATGGTTGCTCTGAATATTCGTATTTATGGGCTTCTTGAGGTATGTAACCGATTATTAACTATATTCCTGCCAAGAAAAACAATAGTTTAACGAAAGATGACAAAGCTGTTTACTATTGAGCGGTTCGGCTATTTCCGATGTCTCAATCTATTTTAGATGGTTGCGTGAAAATCATTTTCCCCTCTGATTATTATTAAAATTCTTTCAAAGTTCATATTTATCCATTTTATATTACTACTAACAGTAAGAGTTGGTTTATTATTCCGTATAGATAATTAAATTAAATGTACTTATGTGGAAAGTTTGTGAAAATTCGTTATACTGCATTATAAAATATTTATATTTAAGCATTTTACTATTGATTACAATATCAGCTTAATTTAATTTTAAAAACAATGCGCTCATTTTATGAGCGCATAATTATTATCAAATTATGCTATTAGCGACTTATGAAATATGCGCTTTGAAATTAGTTTCTATTTCATGACTCTCATCAGGATTTTTTTTTCTCCTCCCTTCGTCTGCATATAAAAAGGAAATAAAACAGCTTGAACCTTTTCGATAAAAGAATTATGCAAACAAGGGATTCATTGAATATTCAATCCAGGCCTGACTTACCACGTACTATTCCAGGAGGCCCGTAGTGTGTGTTTTCGCTCTCAAATAGCTAGTTTTATTCGTAGCTAATACGATTTAGTATGAATGCATTGCATTTTTTATTGAAAATCCAATCTTTCCTGTATATAGATACGGCATGTATGATGTGTGAATACTTCAGGTTTCTTTTCAGGATCAATTTCATTTACCCGGATTTGGAAATTAGTTTATACATCACGTTTTTAAAAATTTATGTTTTATCGATATTTACAACTGTATTTACATAAAAATATATCTAATAAATTTGATGTAAGATCATTATGATATGATACAGCTATGTGGAGAAATTGCCAATTGGTAGCACTTTAATAATATTCCAACATTAGAAGGTCTCGAGGCCATCTTCTTTTTAGTCGACTTAGAGGATTGCCAAAAATGGAAGAGGAAGCAAGGTTAGAAACTAGTGGATTTACCCAAATTCCAGGTTAAGAAATTTATAATGGAAGGATTGATAACTTGATCTGTAACATATGTAATATAACGGTATTTATAAATGATTTTATTTGTGACAAAGTAAGGACCATTGATGACTTACGAAGGATTTTGGATTGTAAGGATTGGATACGAGAGGAATTCGAAAGTTTAGTGAAGCCCCAAAGCTCAACTCCGTATGTCTTGATAGGTCTTAATATTTTTGGCCTGGACACTTTAATCAGTCTTTTGTAAAATATGGGAGTTTAATCCGTTTGTCTTGTAAGCACTGTAATATTCGGAATCGACGTGCAGTTTCGTCTTTTTAGTCTTGTGTATGGATTCAAAGTTAGTCGTTTGTCAAGATTTAGTACAAGGTGGCAGATCTGTTCTAGGGGTGAGAGTAACATTATTAAAGAATACTGTAGGGCAGTCGGTAGGCTTACATCGAAGAGTAAAGGGATTTATTTTTATCCTCCAATTTCGTTACCATTCTTCGAGAGCTGTGATACAGTATTGGAGGTTTTGGGATGCAATTAAAGGGTTATTATTAACTGCAAGCACACATATGGCATCGGCATACGTAGTGAAGTGTTAGGATTGGTTGGAATGTCAGCTGGATATCGGTATCCAATCCTTACAATCCAAAATCCATCTTGAAATCTTTAATGATCTTTAGTTTGTCACAAATAAAATCATCCATAACAACTTCAACGTCCCATATGTTGCCGATTTGGCGAGAACCGGGTATTAATTCTTCTATCTTAAACTCTCTGATTATCCGAACTCACTTGTCTCCAACCTTGCTTCTTCAATTCCAAAAAATTATTCTAGGCGTCTAAAAAGAAGGTGGGATCGAGGTATTATTCTGTAGAAATCTTATCGGAATTCAACCAGTAGGCAGATTCTCCCCAAGATTGTATTTTGCTATTGCAATATAAATCACAACATATTTACCAGTTGTATATTTATTCATTATAGCAGTAAATTTCAATAAAACTATATTTTAAATGTTTTATATAATCCATTTATTGCACTCATTGTTTTTCGTAAATAAGTTCTTTAATATGTAAAAATTTAATGGTTACCTATCAGACGAAAATCAATACAGGGAGTACTAATTTGTATTATCTTATTGTACATATATACAATTAAATCTCCTGTTACATTAAATGTATCGATTTTTTTAAAGTAGATTCCTCTTCAAACATCTTTGATAAATTAGGCTTTAGGTAAGCATATTACGCTGTTCTAGTTCATGTCCAGTGTAACATAGTGTTTATTGTGGTTAACATGTTATTTTAAAATGCATATTTTGATATATGCATGTAATCTTAGCAATAAGGGTAATATCTATACAGTAAAACACAGAATCATAAATTTGATAATATAAGTAAATAAGTAAAAAAAAAAAAAGTATATTGAGATATTACAATTTTGAACTGTACCCTTATTACTTATTGAGATGTAACACTGTTTAGCTGGACAGCGGTTTGATGAAAAATCAATATAAAAAATTAAAGATTATGTGATTGGTGAGATGATTATATGAGATTTGCTTTTATCTTATTTCTTTCCTAATGATAATTATGCCTGAATAGTGTACTAATATTATATGGTTAGTTTACTGGTATTTGAGAGAAATAAGGCTTTGTTTCTCAATTTTTAAATAATATTTTATCAATAATTTATTGTCTGTTTTTTTAGTTGCCACTTTGTTTTTAGATTACAATCTAACGTTTTCGTGGTCATCCGTGTGTGTGTGTGTGTGTGTGTTACTGCTCAAAATGGCATGAATAAGTAAATGTTGAATAACTAGACACGGATAAAGCGTAATGAAAGTCACATAAGGGAGGAGACGAGGCGGTTGAAAGTTGATAAATAGCCTCCCTGCCATAGATCTTAGCTCCCCTAAACACCGGCACTTCCTAATGATAACTTAGCCTTAATCTATTGAATTATTTAACAAGGGATCAATGCCGCCTAGGGTCGAATACATTATTATCTTCATGACTCAAAGGGTCAGTGTATTCTCACTTAAGAATTCTACTTACTTTTCTCAATATCCTGCGATCTGCAACCAAGATTTTTTTTTTTTTTAGATTTGACAGATTTATTTATTGATAGATATTACAATCTGCCACACAGTTGTGGGGAATAGGTAATATTGATAAATGATTTCATACATACTAAAATAAAAAAAAAATAAAATAAATAAATAAAAAATAAAAAAAAATAAAAAAAAAT
>NW_027107730.1:48824-63394 GCF_000696795.3 Halyomorpha halys | reverse complement strand
TCTAAGGATTTTGGATTGAAAGGATTGGATACGTTTGATGTTCGACGGTTGCAACCAAGATAGTTTTTTTTTTTTTTTCGTAACCTCTTTTATTATTAAATTTTTACAATACATACACATGGATAATGGAAATGACAAATGTATACAACATACTACTGCCTTGGATTGTCTTGGATACACAAAAGTGTATGATAGTGGTAAAATGAAAAATATTTTTGACTGTGATTTTTAATGGATTTTTGACTTATTGGATAAAAATGTTTTGACCTGGGCAGAATAGCCTGTATGAAGTGTTTGGAAAAATATTAAATAGTTTCATAGTGAATTAAGATTGTCCCTGAGGATGGCCGAATTGGCCGAAACGTTGTACGTGTAAAAGCAATAAAAGTTTTGAGACTATAATTTGGATAATGTTTTGAATTATTTAGTAATAAATTATCTTACATATTTTTCAATAATTTTCCAATAATATAAAATTGCTAATACGGCCCTTTTTACTAATGACCAATCTTCTATCCTTCTTACCGTATAGAAACTATCACTAATGGATAAAAAAGAGAATTTATGAAAATTTATTTATGAAAAATATAAAACATGATGGTTTTAAATTTAAATATGGTAGCGAGTTATCTTGAATAAGGAGAATCAAAATAATTTATGCGAATGCGGTGCGGTCAGAAGAGCAATAAATAACAAAATAAGTAAAACTTATTGTATTTGTACTGACGCCGGGGCTAAAAACCAAAATTTAGGTAATAACCATAATGTAATGAAAAAACAACAACAAAGAAACGGTATAACAAGAGATTAAGAAGATAAACAATGATATAGCATGCTACTAAAAGAGAACACAATTTAATATTGCCAAGATAATAGTTTATACAAAAGGATAACTAACATTGGAAATAATAGAAAATAAATATTTAATTAAAAATCAAACAGTGCTTTATATAATTTATTGTTTGATTTTTAATACTTTTTCCTTTTATGTTGTTTTTCATTTTTTAATTACTGGTTATACTGTGTCTTGGTTGTTGTTTTTTTTACTATGTTATGGTTCTTATTTGTTTTAGTTTTTTTTTGTGGAAGCCGAAATATTAGCCAAAACGTCGGCACAAATAAAATAAGTTCCACCTTTTTTTTATTTATTATTACTCTTTTGACCGCACTTCCGACCATCTTATTCTTAAATTAAATCTACAGTCAACAATAAACAAATCACTATAAAATATAACAAATCACTATAAAATAATTAATATCATTAGAAAATGTGTGAGAATAGAACAATTTCAAACATTTATATTAGAAAAATAAAGACTCTTAAGGATTTTTAACGTTATGATAAATAATTAGGAACCAGAGATTTCATTGCTTAACTAAATTAGTTGAGCCGAGAAGCCACTAGCTCAAGTATATCAATTTGTACCATAATGTACATGAAAGTTCAATTTTTTAAATTAAATGAAACCTACATAATAATTATTTCAATGATTTAAATCTATTGAAACTTATTAAATTAACCCAATTGACTTATAAGTCCATTTAATTACAGAACATGGTTTAGTATTCGGACTTAATGGGTTTTTCTGATGTCGCTCCATGTTCAAGTTAGCATTTATATCTCATGTGAATACATAATACGACGAAGGATTTTGAAATTAGTAGTCATTTATTAAAAAAAAAAGTGGAAATGAAAACAAATAGCAGACATTATAGTGACTATTACTGTAAAGAAAGCAGATCTGTTACCACTTAATGGAAGAAGTAGGTCATGATTTGTTGAAAAGAACGATATGTTTTAATAAAAATAAAATTATGGTTAGAAGAGTTTAGAAATTGTTATCAATTCTGAATAATTTGTTCTTTACTCATTAATTATTATTAATAATTATTTTATTTTTATTTATTCAATCTCGGCCATTACTTAATATCAACTTTCTTCTTTATTTTTCGTCTGTTCAATTGTGTTTTCTCCAATCTACTTCTCGGTTTTGTGTGTTATTGCGTCTCCTGTTCATTTTTAACCTCATCGTTTACATAATTTTTTGTATTCTTATCATTGTTTATATTATATTAAAACTATTTTATTTCTTCTTTTCTTTTATTTGTATATAATTTACCTTTGTGTAACTTATTATCTTACACTGTCAAAATGTTCTTCTTCTTTTTTTTTTTTTTTTTGGCTCAAGTCCCAGCCCCACAGTAGGAATGTCAAGGTTCATTTCTCGAGGCCACCGCGAAATAAATATTGACCACCCCAGAAGGAAATCGAACCCTCAACCTTCTGAACCAAGGCGGAGGACCCTCGCCCCTGCCCGCTCAGCTATCAGGTCTTCCAAAATGTTCTTAGTTGTTTTTGTATCATTTTAGCCCTGATGAAGCTCTACAAAGTGTGGCGAAACCTTGGAAAACAAATAATTGTTTCCTCTTTTAGTTTTTCTTTTTTGCTCTCGGACCGCAACCCTAACCGTCTTTTCCATTATTTAAGATTTAGGTCAATTATATATAAATATATAGTATATTATTAATTCTATGTGGATCATGATTCGCTAAGAGAGCTGTTATTTCTTATTTTCCAAATCTACCGTAGCTCACTGAATGTAATAGCGAACTATTTGCATTGTAAGAACATTATACCTGTCACTAATAACAAAATCACTTATATTATCATTATGATTTTTAGAATAATCGTTTTTCAAAAGAAAGCTCTTTTTAAAAAGGTGTTAACATTATTTAAGTACGAGAACAAAACCCACCAAACTTCCTATAGAACGATTTCTAAAAAAATCCTTTATAATGCGTGCTACCTCGCTCTCGAATTCCATACCCACATCCATTCGTAAAACCCCTTCATCAACAGCATCTAAACCTAAATTATTTCTTCTACTTCTCAACTATCAATCTTCCTGAAATTTATAACAATAAAAAGGATGAAAGACATATATATTTTCTTTTTTATATTTCAATTTATTTATTTCAATATCGAATAGTCAATTATTCTGTTGTTTACTTTGTATTTTGAGTATCAATAAATATCAGCTTGGAACTTCAACACTTTTGTTTTTATTTTTAAATTATTATTCTTATTATTTTGATTGTTATTAAATCTAATGCCAGACGACTGGTACTCAAATGTTTATTTTAATTATTCTTAGGGGACTCGAAGTCCCAGAGTAAAATTACTTTTCATTAAAAAAAAAATTTTTTTTCATAGTTTTCAGTCTACATTCTACCAAATCAACATATTTTCAGTTTTAGCTCATATGTACTTTCATTGAGGATTACATTTTTATCTTCAATAGTCAGGTTAGAGCAGAAATATTTTACCCTCAAAAATCGTTGGCTTAAGTTTCTTAGTTTGAAACTTTCAACGGAGAGCCCGTAAAAATTTAGATTTTAATAAAATTTAAGCAATCATCAGCTTTCACATAGATGTTCCAAAATAAATAAGCCCATCTTGTGTGTCAAATTAGCATGTAAAATTGAATATATAATCACAGTTTCTACAGATCTGTCACTGTAGCAATATCTAGGAGGGAAGGGTAATAATATTTTGGTACTAGAGATTCATAATGTATGGCATATAAAGGAAGTAGCGATATTTGCATCCTTCGTTGGTTATGCTATTGTTTAGGAAGGTTGGGTCGCCTGTTGGATAATAACTTATAATTAATTCATAAGCCCCAGAACAAAGCCTCAACTGAAACAGAAGGTTTGTTGTTACATAGTTGCCTCAATAGGAGAGGAAGTATCGCTTCTCTTTAGGAGCCGTTATTATTAGCGTTAAATATATTCTCTTTGTTGAGCCTCTAGCAACATCATCGAATTTACTCATTGGAAATTGCACAAATTGCAAACTGTTTGAAAATATCACGATTAGATTATAAAGACCTATTAACGATCCTAGTTGCATATTGGGAGTAGTATACAGGTTATCTAGAGTACCTATTGTGTGCGGACAATAAGCTCAATACAGAGGAACAGAGGCGGATAACTACAGTAAATAAGTGTTATATTAGAAAGACCTGTATCGGGATGAAGTGCTTGTGATATTTAGTTTTTAGTAAAAGTACGAAAATCCATTGGTTTTCAAGACTGTATGTTTGATCGTCTTCTGTAATAGGTGGAATTAGTAACTTTTCGACATTAAACCAACTCACACAAGTCAAAAAGCTTAGACACCCTACTTTTTGTAACAAGAGCTTGGCACACCTTTGCGCAAGAGAGATAGTGATGCAGGCAATGTCATAATGCGTTGAAGACACGTAACCGTTCGTAGTGCCAACGATGATAATTAACATCATAGAGTGTTTATCATACATAGTTATATCTGACGGATGTGGCTTCTAGAAGAATGATTTATAGGTATGGTTTTAGCATTTCAAATTAAAATTCAATGGTAATTATAATTTTTTTTTCATTATGGCTCAAGTCATTGACTAAGGATATATTCAATCCCTGAGCGGGAATTTCAAGATTCATTCCTGGGGTCCTCCTCAAAACCACTCTTTCAAATCTCTATCAGGTCGATGCTTTTATTGTTAAGGGTCCTCCATATCTCTCCTCCATAAATGACTATCGTTCTCCCAAGGGGTATGTGATCTATACGATACTTTAATTTGAAATTTTGTCTATAAACTCCTTAGTTTATATTTGTATTTGTAACGCAGAATGAATAAGCTTACGATATTATGTGTAAATAGAATAAGCGTTTTCTATTACTGCTTCAAAACCCATAACTCATCGTTATTTGCAGTAGGAAATAAAAACCGGTTACCTGGGAACAACGGTAATGCCCTCCTCGAGAAGATAATGGATGACGAAGAGTAGATGAGAGGCGTGGAGTTTGATGGAGTTAATCAAAGCGACCGGTTGTGCTGGATGGTAACCGCCACCGGTTGCTGAGTTATGTCCCGCCCCCGCCACTCTACATCTCATTACGGCTCCCAGTCCCCAGGGTAGCGCCCAACTGCACCCCCGGGTACTTGATAGCTTGTCTTGTCGGCTTCCTCATCATTCCTTGTTAGTGCCCCTCAATTTGCTTTCATACTCCGTCCTCAATAGAGTGCCTCGGGAAATTTACTTTTTGAAAGGGTTAAAGGTGACTCGCTTTTCATCAACAAACATAACAGCTGCTCGTAGGCTTGGTTATGAATACAAAACGAAATTAATGTAGCACGTAAAATTTACATATTTTCTTCGTCTCTATTTATTTAATTATAGAAAATATCAGAGCCTATTCCGCATGGCAAATCGATCTTAGCAGACGAAACTTAGCCCCGTTCGATTATTAGGAATCTGCTAAGATGCTGCTTAGCAAGTTAAATATCTTGCTTCCTGGTGTCCATAAGTGATATGCCTAATTTTAAGTCTATACAAATGTTCTAAGTGATATAGAAAACATCCAATATAATTAATAAATAAGGAATAACAGAATGAGATCAATTGAAGAACTCCTTTCAAAAAGATTATAGTGATATTTCAACTAACCTTAAAGAGATAAGAGGAAAAGTTCCACTTTTTAACAAAGTAACATATTTTCAGCTTTTAAGAAGCCATTCCAATCTTTTTTATTAATTTATTTATTGAAATTTATGTTAAATAAAACGTACAAATAGTAAATGCGATATGAGTAATATATACTGCAATACATGATATAGTATTACTGAGAATCTACCTATTGGTAGAATTCCAATAACATTTCAGGAATTAATCGAAATACATTCCAAAATCATCAATTGGATAGAAAAAAAACAATAGTACATCTCACACCATGATAATGCAATGCTCGGACTAGGAGTTTTTTTTTAATATGATTCCTAGAGGACTATTATATTATATATTAAGAATCAAACATACAAATATTCTAAAATTTACAAAATATGAGATTTTAATTTTAGAATCGAAATATGCTTACAGAAAACCTAATTTATCAGTGTTGTCAGGGGAGGAACCTGAGATATTTGTTAGATGGGAAACGAATAATTTAAAATTTTTTTTTGTTAAAAATGAGTAAAGTAAGCGAATAATCTAAAAATTTTTAAATGTTTTTTGAATCAATACATTGAATTATACAATAGTGTCAAATAAATATAAAATTAGTACTTGTGATGTGATTTATATTACAATTTCATGATGTAGTTTTGTGGAGGATCTACCAATTGGTAAAACTTGTAGAAACAAGTTGATTTCGGTTGTTAAGCAGTTTATCATGGAAGAATTTATATCTGATTCTGGCCTAGTCGGAAGCATATGGAATAATGAGGACATTTTGATGATTTGTGACAATAAAGGAATTCGATGGTTTATTACAGTCTCTTAAAATCCATAAAAAAAATTACTGGAAAATATAATATATATTTATTTAAACATCTCAGAAATTTACATTCGATGTTTTTAATTAATCTAATGATGATGCTGATATTTAAATTACATAATACATATTTAATATCTCATCAGAAGAATTCTTTTGTGGCCTTTATGACGACATTTATGATATAATATAATCATACAACGATGTGACTAGTACACCTTATAAACATGTTTCACCCGAAAAAACTGTTGAATTTCTAGAAAAATTGTTTCAAAAAACTTGAAATTTATTAATACGTAAATATAAATGGAGTAGAACCTCATATCTGTATACTACTTGAGGAAATGCTACTATTATAGACATACTTACTCATTTTTATTTAAAATGAAAATCTATGCTAACTTTATTGAACATCAGCTATATTGAATTTCAAATTGAATTTAGGTTAAAATTAGTGGTCCTTCTAACAGTTTTTTTTTTTTTGCAAGCAAATAAAAAATGATATTTATTTATTTGGTTAGAATTAATATAATACTGATCGGACAGTGTCCATATCACTAGATAAAGTGAGTAAATATTGTGAATTAGAGTTGCTTAGATACGAACTTGGATTAAAAGTTTCCTTGTCTTTGTAAGTGGCCGCCCAAGTTCCCTTTGACTTGGTTTCTCGCTCCCTTGTGACTCGAGCCTCATCGGCTTATATTTAACTCCGCAAATGTTTTTCCACCATAGTGGTGGAATATCTTCCAATAAAAGGGATGGAAAAAAAGAGAAAATGAATAAAAGGAAATCCGAATCATTCGCCCGAATAAATGGTAAAGACAAAGTTTCACGGTTTCAACTTTACCCTTCCGAGGCCACTCAGTTTTTGAAAACTTGAACCCCCCTTTGAGCCGCCTACCTGCTTCAATAGCGAATGGCTATAAGAGGTTGAAGGATTCTCTTCAGTTTTCTTCAAGTCCCTTAAACTCATTAGTGTTTGGCGGAAGTTCTTGGTGATAATTAAAGTTAACAACCACAGGCTGCTCCTCCTCTGTAATAGCCAAGTCGTCACTGAAACAATAAATGGCTGTTTAATTAAGTTTATTTTAATTTCTGTCATTAATTCCCAGTTCCCTGTGTTTCGGTCCCCTATTGCCCAAAGGGTTGTTCGTTTTCCGCTGACTCGGGTTTTCTCCAGATTTGTTTGTTCGTAGCAAATCGAAGTTTTCTTTTTTTAGCTCCTCACGAAAGGAAAAAAAAGTTAATTAAATTGGGACTTGTTCATGTTTCTTAGATTGTTAGCCCTTCGCCAGAGATCATCTTTTACTAGCTGACTGAGAAATTAGTTTCCTGTATTAAGTACTTCTTAGTGACTGCTTTCGTGCTTAGTCCCACCGACCAAGGGTAGAGGAAACCTAATTGAATTTTCTCTTTATTAAACCAGGAACGGAGTTTAACCGATTGTTTTCTTCCTTTAGTATCAAAACAATAATTATAAATGGATGATCCTGATAGGTGGTGGCTGATTTACGTCTAGCTTCATTGATTATATCGAGTAATAATAATTAATTTTCAATTTTTGTTATGGAGTCAAATATTATTTCCAATAAATAAACCAGTATTTTCCCCTTCTAAATATACCACCGTTCAGAGAATTTTCCTCTGAAGAATTCACTTTAAGACTGCAACAAAGAAAGATATCGCTGGTATAATGTATTTAAGTTTCTAAAAAAAATCAAAGCTGTATACACCCTCAATTTTTAGTGAGTATGCTAAGACTTCACTAAATATTTTATTTAGAAAAACAAACTATGCAGGGCTTTGAGATTAATAGTATTTACATTTTAAAAATGCAAGACCTAAGCAGCATGCTAATTACCCTCTATACGTATATGTCTTAGTAAAATAAATGAAAAACCCATCGATACAGCTCAGAAAAGGACAGGCATAGTCAATGCAATACCCGCAATACTGAACGGTTTTGTAGGCACTGATGCACAGTGGACTGTCTATAACAATCTAACTAATCAAAACAATATGGAATATATTAGTTATAAAATTTAATTCTAAACTGAGATTAAGATTATGATATATTAGCAAAAACTGGGGTAAAAGTTAACTAAAATAAGTCAATAAATAGTACCTGTAATAATATTCTTACTTTTAATAAATAAATTTGTCAAAAATATGGAGTAAAATAGTGTGGTAAATAAGTATGCTTGATTAAAATGTTTGAACTGAATTTTTCTAATGTTTTGGTACGTCTGAGAATTTCAAAATAGAATTAATATATTACTTGTTCATAACATTCATGCATTTTAAATATTTATCAATCTCAATTGCACAGTAATTTTTAATAGTATTTTTTTATTTGTATTTCGAAATATATGATTGAATCGAGTGAGCTTTGTATTTATCTTAGGTATATAAAAGCAATTCATTAAACAAATGAGAGCAGCTATATCTTATTCGAATATGTACGAAATAGATTCAACTTTTAGAACCCTCCTTAATGTCTTAAAGAAGTAATATTTCCATTATTACATGCGTTTTTAAATGTTTGAAAGCGAAACTGAATTTAGTGTTATCATAGTATAATGGGAGCAAAATCCAGTTGGATCGAAAAATATAAATCTCAATACTTTTTCTCTTCATCCAATCACAAGTAATTTTACGACTATTATAACAACGATTAATTTTATTTAAAAATAAAATGAAAAAAGCAAATACCTTAGTATCGAAAAAACAGAGAATAAAGATGACTATCCCAGCTTCTTTTTAAGACTTTTAACTTTATTTCTCGTTCTAACTTTTCTATTGTTGAAGCGAAATTTTCTTTTGAGATATATCATACTTGAAAATTGCAATTGTGTCCTCGCTAATTTTTTATAATTGATTTCTATTGCTGGCCATGTTTCCAATAGCTTTAACTTTAGTCTTGAAAGTTATTGACTTTTAAAAATGTTTTTCCATGCTCCAGTATTTTTTCCATCTCATACTAATTCTTCCAGGAAATGGATTGTCCTAAGTCACTATATATATGTACAACGAAACTGATTTCCTAATTAATAACTTTGCGTTCTTCTTTTTGTGAAAGCACTCGTGTACCAACGATTTTATTTTATTAAAAATATATTTTACATATTTTTTAATAAGTAATCCCCACGTTACCTTCCAGACTTAGAATTTTCCCGGTTTTCATAGATTTCTCACACAGTTGTTGGTAAAAGGAGCCGGTTGGAAAAGGCAGCGACACCTTATTAGAGGGAGAAAGCCTGGTTATATTTTGCATTTCCCGGATCCGCGAGAGGGAAGGACTATTGTTTCCTTTCTAATACAAGTACGCTTCAGTTCCCCTTTATATTGGCCGCGGCAATTTAGCCCCTTCTTCCACGGCCACCAAAATAGTAACCAACTTAACATTTTCCGGCCCTGTAGCATTGTTGTTTTCCCTCCTACCTGGGTTTTACTGTTGATTCTTCGAGGGGAATTCTGTGTTTATGAGAGTAATAATATAAGAAGTGAAATTATTACTTCCTCTATCACCTTAGTATAGACGAAGAATAAACATTTTTATTAGGGATCATAGTTACTTTACGCGTTAAACAAATTCATAAAAAATTCAGAATAGTTATCAGCCAAAAATAACTATTTTGAATTCTATCCTTCTTAAAAACACCTTGTTCTACTTGGCAATAGAATGAATCTATCAATCAGGAGAATTTCGAAACATTGTCGAAAAAATAATAATGTTACGTTAATAAACTAATTGGAAGATTATTAGTTGTTGTATGAAATTAATTGTAGTTAGATGGTTCAGGTGAAGGTCAAGAAAGTTTTCAATAAAGTAGAAAAGCTATTTATTATTAATCAAATTTTCCTGGCTTCATCAGGGATAAATGTGAACAAGATGCAAACATTGTAAAGTATTACAAGAGTATTGGACTTTTTTTTAATATATTTTTATTTCAGTTTAATTCCTCCTTTAAGTGGGTATCTATTCAGCTCTAGCGTAGGAATGTCAAGATTCATTTCTCGGGGCCGCCACGAAATAAATATTGAATAACCAAGGTTGAAATCGAACCCACAACCTTCTGAATCAAGCTCTCTGATTCCCATGCCCCAACCCATTTAGCTATCAGGCCATTTTTATTACTGTATTTTATTAATTTATATAAATTTATCAATCCTCTTGATTTGTTATTGCACCATTTATACACACCATTTACTACCCGACTCTTTCCTTTTTTCAATTTTACTGTATTCGTACTGCTTAATTAATTATAAGTTCACTACTCAATAATCAAGCGCTACATTTGCAATTATATCATTAGTGTACATGCTATTTGGTAGTATTGTATTCAGTATCAACTTATTATTAAATTTATTTTACTTCGTTCTTTTTTGTAATTATTTTCAATGTTATCTTTCATTAAACTTTCTATTTATATTCGTATAGCTGTGTCATATATTACAAGACTTGAATATTTTTCCCATTTAGCCCTTATGAATCCCTGCAATGTGGGACGAAACGTTGGTTACTCATAATTAATTTTTTTTTTCTATTTTTGTACTTTTCTTTACTCGGACCATCTTTCTGCAAATAATAAACGCAACTAACGCACAGTTGGGGGAAAGTTCTGAAACCAACTATTCTAATGTTTTATGAGAAGCTGATTTCGAAATAAATATTTTAAAAATCTGATACATCTTGAAAAAAGCTATAAAACTTCTTTTGTCGTCAACAATTCATTGAGATATGAAGGAAATGTTGGTGGCATTTAAAGCATTTATAGAAAATTATCCCCTCCTTAATTATTGATGTTTTTCCTCCTGAAATATCTTTTTTAGTAAGGGTATTTTCGAGACTAAATCTTGGCGCTTGGCAAGCGTTTACGGCTCCAAAAAATATTTGAAAAATAGAGATTAAATGCAAATTAGGTGGTTAGAGTACATTGCTGATTGCAATATCTTATTAAATTAAAAACGTTGAGAATCAGGATACCCCACAATTTGACTTTGAAAGTATTTATTTCTGATATATTTGCTTTATGAATTAGATATTGTAGTTATAAACATTTTGAAGTATTAATTTTAATGCCAGCTATAAATGTATTCACCAAAATAATTTTTGTAATATTTTTTCTGATAAACTTGAGGCATAGCCTTCGGTAGCGGCTATCATGTTCCTCTCACCTGTAACCATATGCTGCCCTTGAGGGAGAAGGACTGTTAAATGGTAATTGTCACGCGACCCCGAGAGAAACCACGATACATTACATGTTAGTGTAATTAATGCTTAGCTTGAAATCTGTACGCGTGTGTAACAGCTCAGTCCGTTAAGGCTATATCGTTCTGCCTAACAAGCTCTGATTGCAAGTTTGAATTATACATAATATTTTTATTATATTCGATACAATATTTTATTTTGTTTTATAACAGAATTAAATTCAAAGTTTTTTTTATTTTTTTATCTGGATTATACAGAAATAAGGTATATCGATTCTCGTCTTTCCTCCAGGGACTAAAATATGAAGGTGAAATTTTACGAGGAAGCAATTTTCTGATGTTTCTCAGCAAGCCCTCACGAGACAGGAAGTTGGTTTGTGGCCTCACGCAACTCCGGCCGTCATACATAGTAACGAGACGTTTGTAGTCCGCCTATGGTTTACTAAGGAGGTGCTGGGGGTAGTCAGAAAAGAGGGTATGCTTTGGTTGTGGAATCTTTTCCACGATCTTTCCCTACTTATAATATCGACAATAATAAACAATTGATATTTCTTGACTTAATTTCAAATAAAATTCATGGTCCGGGCAGTTTTTACTTTCACTTACGTACATATGGAATATATAGTAAGCTGAATTATTGTGAACTTCAAAAACGAGTTTTCAGCGGAAAAAATACATTTTGAGGTCTCCTTAGTCCAAACTACCAAGTCCCGCAAAATGGCAGAAATTTCCATTTCTGACAGCAATGATCAATAGACGATTACGAAATATTATAGGATTTGATAACCAGCCCATTCTCCCCAGTGAGGGATATTTTCACGTTTATCATTTCCCATGACCACCATGAAATAAAAAGCCCACGTGGCTGTCCAATTTGAAGATCTAACTTCCTCGGCTACAAATGATCCTGATCACATACTGTACACGGCTTCGTTCTCTTTTTCCAAATTGTAGTTGTTTTAGCTGGAAGACAACAAAGTTGATTATAATTTTTTTCACCCTCAGAAACCCTAAAATACGAATTTTTATAGTACGTGAAAATTTTGTGATGTGTGGCCGAATAAATTTTTTTTTCCATACTGCAGGACTATATTGAGGTTTTGATTTATTTTCGAGAGATCTCTGGTTTTACTCAACGTTTCAAATTAAGTTATAAGAGGTTTAAAACTATGGTGGGACAAGAGTAACATTGAAATCTTACTCAAGACTCGGTTATTCCATCTTCCTTAGAAAAGTAGGTAAGAAAATTTCAGTGCACACTATGGTAAATCAAAAAATAGTTCAAGTTCTAATAGTTGCCGTGAAAACTATACTTGAACCTAGAATCGTAAAGTTTCGACGTGGACAAAACGAAAATAATTTATTTTGCTGTAAATTATTATACATTGCTTTAAAGTATTATTTCCAAATCTATAACCTTCACAAACAATTTAAAAAACCTTAATCATTATAAGAAATGATAAATCATATATTTATGTACTTTTTTTTTAGTTTTGGTGTAGGTCCGATATATTTTATATTTGTTCTCTATCCTTTTTTTAAATAGAAAAGCTGGATAACTCTGATTAAGCTGGATCGTGGTGTCAAGTTTTGAAGTTCATCTTGAAAAGAGATTTAAAAAAAAAATTCACCACCGAAACATTGGTAGGTAAACATCATTTGTTAATGTTTATTTTTATATTTTATAAGTGAACCGTTGTTGAATCTATTTATTAGATAATTGAAGAAAACGTGAATGTAGCCACTAATGAAGAGTTTGATGGTCGAAAGGATTTACGTCTTTGTCACAATAATTTAACTATGTCAATCTCATATTGTAATAATAATCTTATAATGTGATTTTAATACATAAACAGTATTAAAAAACTAAAACAAAGAGGTTATAAAATAACCATATCCATTCTAAAGGAAGGGATGTTACTGCATATATTTTTAAACATATTCATGTGTTATTCTGAAACATTTTCAAGATTCTTTTGAAAATACATTATTATACTTTCTTTATGTTTACAAGCACAGATGCATGGGACGGAATGAATTTTCTTTTATGGAACACTTAGTTTGAATAATTTTTTTTTAAAGATTATCAATTTATCAGTATTATTCTATTCTGGATTTTATTTTTTGGAAATCCGGTACGTCAATTATATTGAGAATATTTCTAGTTGTTTTTTATTTTAATGTTTAAAGAATGTTTTCCGACTATTAGAGCAAACATTCAAGTGGAACAGATATAAAAATAAGAAAGAAGATTTTCGATAAAATATTGTCACTGATCAAAAGGACAAGATAATAGCCTGTTTACCTGAAGTAAATCTGTAGCAGAATAATAGGGAAGAGACAATGAAGGAAGCTATCTGGAACCAACGAGGTGGTATTTCTCCCCCTCTTGTCCTATCTCCACTCTTCTCCTCGGAGCAAACTCAGCAAATGAATAGCACTCAGATATGGCGAATTCTTTTCCACTGACTTCAGAAAGAATTTTAGAAACTATGGTGACGATTTTGTGGATTTTCATTGGTTTCTTATAAATATAAGTAGGGAAATTTAGGTTCAGTGCTGCATAAATTTTGATGTTATAAGTAACATTTCTTCGTATTTTCTGGGATTTGAAAAAGCATTATACCTTTGAAAAAATTAAACTATTTTGGTACAAAAGTGCCATTATTAAAACTTTTAGGTCTCATTAATTTGATAACATATTAAAATTTGGATTTTAAGCTTCAGAACATTTATACCCAATCCCCGCTTTGGTAGTTATGAATTTGAAACCTATTTACTCATAAGTTTTACCAAGAACCGTTTTGTTTAAGGAGGTGTATCAAGAAAACTGGTAAGTTTGTTTCTTTGTTTGGTTGGTTGTTTAGTGGCGCCAAAATTCATTGGTCATCAACGCCATTTATATTTTATTTAATTTTGCTAATATTCGTTAAATTTTATTTATTTTTAATTTTTTTTTTTTAATTTTTTTTTATTATTTTTTTTTTCTTCCGATCAAGTTATATTTTTGTCAGTAAATTTTGTGATTTTAAAAACTGGAACACCA